>NW_015113213.1:59626-60330 GCF_001443285.1 Poecilia latipinna
AAAAAAAACCCCTGAAAAACCTGTTTGTATGGATCAAATTATACCTGAATCTGCATTGCTGAAACGCTACAATGATTCGCAGCAATGTTCAACTTTTAGTTAGCTGAACTGTTTTATTAGGCTCACCGGTTACTTCTTTTCCAGCACAACTGACTCCAAACCAAGGAGCTTTGCATTAGGACTGCACAATGTTAGAAAAACGTGCTTTTGGGCTCTTTGGTTTACTTTCTGTGTTATGCCTAGAAATTCTCTTTTGTAAGTAAGTTTTTTCTTTTTGTTCGCCTTCCAGCCATCATCTTCAGCTGCTGCCAAGTCTTAGCCCATGGCTGGATTTAGAAAACATGCACAGACTAAGAAGAAGCGTGGGCCACTTTCAGTGTGAGTGAATGTACACATGCAGGATTAATTCATCTCCAAAATGCCACATTTGCTTAAATCCTTAGTCAGACGTTTCAGGTCCAACATGTACAGTATTCAAGTGTAAATTAAAAGTTAAGTTTTTAAGATGAACAAATTCAGGAATTTTTTTTTGGACATCACACAACGGCATTTTTCGCACTTATGGTCTTTCTTTGGTGAAGATGTGTAAAAGCTGTAGCATAAATGAATCTCAGTTTCAGAAAAGTTTTAAAATCACTCTTTAATTTGAGTACATTTAGTCAGTATGCAAAAAATCCCCTGCAGTCAATATAATATAATATAAT
>NW_015113213.1:64376-76058 GCF_001443285.1 Poecilia latipinna
ACCCCCCTTCAAATAAAATGTTACCCATTTTTTATACATTTTTCACTAAAAGAACTTGATATCTTGGTGGGTTCTGTGGATCCAGTTGTGAAAATAGTCTTGATGTGTCATCAAAATAAAAGCAGACAGTAACTTACTTTGAGCTGGCATGTTAACTTCTTGTCGTCCCATTTGAAGAAAATTAGTCACAATGCAGTTTTTCACCTTTTCCTATAGCTGCTTGGGCCTAAACTTTTCTTCAGTAACATGTGTCTTGGTGGAATCTGTGTCTTCTGGAACATTGTGGCGTCTTTGTTTCCCCTCCTCTCCGAAATCTCCTGATTATACGTTGATTTGACTGCTCTAATGGAGGCCAGAGAAAAGCCAATTATTAAATCTTATCCAAAGTCAAGGATAAAGGAAGTGTGAGGCTAAGAATGTGGAGTATGGGAATTACTCCACAGAACAAATGGACCCAATCTGACTCCACTTGGTGCTGGAGAGGCTGCCCATCCAAAAGCCAGTGCTCAATCCACCATGTCACTTTTGTCCATTTCCAAACCCCGCGGATGCTCCACTTTTTTTTTTTAATTTTTTTTTTTTACAGCAGATGTGCACAACCAAAGGATGCGAGGCATGAAAGCAATGGGAAATTCATTACGTATTCCTACCCCCCTCCGCTCCCCATAATCACCACAATTAGCAGACATCTGCAGTGTCTCCAAAGCCGGGAGTGCATTCAGGCAATCAGAGCAGCTTCAGCGACAGCACTGACTGCAGCCCCCTCTGAGATGGGCCTCATCCTGTAGGGAAGCATTCCATTAGAAACCCAGAGATTAATTGAGACACAGAACTCGCTTCTGGCATCCGGCAAGAATGAAACCCAACGGGCGGCATCCACGGTGTCAGAGCCGAGCGCTGGGGTGGACAGGGAGGCGGAGGTCCAGAGATGGCGGGGACTGTTGAGATAGGGCCCTCGCACCGGGGTTTGTAATTAGCTAGATTGGAATAGTTACCAGACGACGGGCGTGTGAGGAGTATCTGACCCATCAAGTAAACAAAACCTGTGTGCGCCTAATGATTATCCAGATTTTATGGCTGCTTAAGGATATCGTTGCTGCTGTTATCCCCGGTTCTCATTCTGAAACAGTTGATGCCCGGATTCACACAGTTACATCAGGGCCCCTTAGCTGGGTGAGACGGCTGCTGTAAATGTTTTGAATATATTCAGCTGCTAAAAATGTAAAGAAGCGCTTGCTTGTGTGTTTTTGCTGTTTGCTGTGTTATTCTGGCTGATTGCTTTTGTAGGTGTTTCTTGGTCTGCAGATATTTTGTCTAAACTCAGAGAACTTTACAAATCAATCATCTATGAAAGCGTTTAAAAAATGATTTGTTCTTTAAAACTGGGCTATGCAGCTTTTATATATATAAAAAAATGTCTTTTATATATTTGCTAAAAATTTGACTATGTTGAGACAGTGTAACATGAGACAAATAATCTGTGAAAAAATTAAGCTCCTCTCCCTCCTTCCAGTTCTCCCAGTGTTAACTGCAGAAATAACCAATCACAGACAGGAGGATGGTCATAGCGCTGTCAATCATCCTCATGTTGATGCTTCTCCCCTCTCCCTCCTTTGCTCTCTTCTACGCTACAGTTTCTCCCTGTCAGCAGAGCCTGACAGCAGACCATGGCTACACAAACAGTTTTCCTGTAATGGTAAGTTGTGTCTCCGCCATTAGCACACTGAGCAGCATGCACACAAGGATGATTGATAGCACTAAGACACTCCTTCTGGCTCTGACGCATTTCTTTGGACGGCAACAGTAGCACTGGGAGGAGATGGAGGAGCTTGATCTTTTCACAGATTTTCTGTCTCATTTGATACTATCACCTCAGTTTTAATAAATCGTAAAAAAAAAGAAAAATTTATGAAAGTTGCATATCACAGGTCTAGCTAAAAGTGTTACATCATGGTTTGCCATCATGCTTTTTTGTTTTTTACAGCACAAAAATGCTGAATTATTTTGTTGATTATTTTAAGCTTCCTTGAATCTAAACCCCTCAACAACTGTTTAATTTCACACTTTTAATTTTTACTGTCCCTGAACCGAAGCACATGAAACCTTTAAGTATCTAGAAGTTAAAATCATCATCTTTTCTGAATATTTTATTTATATTTTTTAATTTTGCTGAAAACTCTCATTATGCAATAATTCACCAGAGACTTCATTACATGCAGCTTGCTGCTGCTGCGTCGGAGCCTCCCCCCCCCCCAGAACTCCATTAGTTCTTTATTTCACAGATTCAGTCAGAATCAGTGAAATCAAATCAGTTCTCAGAGATATATTGATATAATACTCCATTAATGCAAACCTACCGCTCCACCACATCAGAAAGGGGTTCTGTTTGGTTGACTGGTGGCCACACTGAGTTCACTGTTACGTTCAAGAAACCAGCTTGAGATGCTGCTAGTAGTATTCCCGCTGAAAGCCATCTTAGTGGTCATAAAGGGACGGAGGCGGTCAGCAGCAATGCTCAGGCTGTGTTAGCTGTTTAAATAAAGCTCCATTGGTGCTAAATGGCCCAACGGGGCCTAGAACATACAAGTCAAACCATTAGGTCGCCAGCAGCAGCCTGAACAGGATTCATGTCGTTTACTAAATTCAGACTTTGTTACCTGAATGTTGCAGCTAAAATTGAGATTTTTTTTTTTTTTCCAATCTGTTACTGACCTGTTGTGGTCGTCTGCTGCTGTAGTTAATCTCTTTCCATGTGTTCAAAGATAGTGTTCTGCATACCGTGGTAGATGTGTTTTTTTGTTTTAGTTTACAAAAATATTCTCATGTTTGTTTGCTTTCTGAATCATCTCTCTCTCTCTCTCTCTCTCTCTCTCTCTCTCTCTCTCTCTCTCTCTCTCTCTATATATATATATATATATATATATATATATATATATATATATATATATATATATATATATATATATATATAAATGGTACATTTCTTGTGTTTTGTAGTGTGTGCATCCAAAATTATGAGTTGGTAAAATTTTTCTCCCGTACAAAACACGCTTCCCATAATGCCAGTTAGAAATGTTCCAAACAGATAATTACGAAAAGCTTTGAGGGGCCCGCAGTATGGCTGTGTGTATATTCTCCATCTGCGGAAGACGGCAGCATGTTAGACAGCTCATTACTAGAGCAGTTGGAGATGTCACTCTGACTAGGCACAGTATGGCACAGCGACGAATTTAAGCCTCAGCTTAACACGTTGTCATGGAAATTAACAGTAACACATTGTACACTTATCGTTTGTGTGGAGACCGGCGTTGGCAGGATTGGGATCACACATGGACACGAGCGTGAATCCACAAATCAGTGGAGCTTACAGGGGCTTTGTAGCAAATGAACCCTGGCCCCAGTGAGAACTTTTCAAGAGTTAAACAGAAAAAAAAAATCTTGTTTTCAAACTGATCAAACAAATAATTTAGATTTTATAAGGTTGGTTTACAAGATAATTGTCACTAAAGCAGTGTAGCACTTTTTGACTGGGGCTATTTGAACAAACTCGATAATTTATTTATATTGTGAAATGAGCGGAGATGAATTTTTTTTTTTTACTATTTATTCCAAATGTTTAGTTTGTTGCATCTTTTTTATTTGAGTAAAAAAAAGTCTGATCAGGAAAGGTTGTAGAAAATGTAATTCTGATGTTTCTCCTTAGCTGCTAGGATGAATAAACCTTGAAATAAAAATATTGAGGAAAGCCCCGTACTGTTGCCATATCAAGGATAAACTGCCTGCCAACCAAACAACATTGAGTTTTTGTTTATATAATAATACTAAGAGAAGAAAAGTGTACACATTACATATGGGATGACTTCTGCGACACGATGGGTAAAGAGGGCTGCGCTTGCTGGTAAGTATAAATAACGTAAACGTCGGCATGCAGTCAGAAAAATTACAGGGTGGGAGTTTGTCTGCAGAAATAAGTATTGGTTTAAGAATCAGCCAGTGCAAGAGTCACTTTTGGGTCAGAAAGTGACGGGGATGTTCTGGCATAAATGAATAAATTTATGCCAGTAAAAAAAAAAAAAAAAAAAGAAAAAAAAAGGTTCATTTAAAGAGCATTTCCTGCCCTGGGACATTACAGGCTTCAGTGCTGCAAAATATTCAACATAAAAAAGCCAAACAAGCAAACTGCGTCCAAAGCTGCTACAGTGTTACATCAATATATAATATAAAAAAACATGCCTGTGTACGTGAGTCCTGTCGTGATGTCGCTCAGTATTCCTCACATTCATAATCATCTGACAAAACAGGAAACAGTAAAAGGAAATGTTTACAAAAACAACACCCTGACTGTGAAATAAGTCGGAGGCTCATGCTTTCTAAGCATTTCACAAAACTGAAGATTTTGAAAGCTTAACATAAACAGATGCAAACGACTGTTTTTGTACCAGACTTGAAAACATACAATTAATGAACCAGGAAGCCGATGAGACAGAAACGGCTTCAAAATGGAAGCTGTAATGTGTAGTTAGGGTCCCTTACGTACCAATAAACAGGTTGTGCATTATGGATGTGTAGGCTCAAAATCAATGGGCAAAATAGGTGAACAAATTGAATTTATTTAAATGTATTTTAGGAAGGAAATTAATACTTTAGCCAGAAGTATAATGAGTATCGTCATGCCTAAAGTGTCATCCTGGTCCGAGCGACAGCCAAATAGGTGGGATGAAACCATGAGACCATGTTTTTACTCACCATCATAAAAAAAAAATTATAATTTTATTTTTGCCAGAGTTCAACAGAAAATAGTAATGGGTCTTCTTGGCCTTTACTTCCATTTTAGAGTCTTGTTCTTGTATTTGAGACAAGCAATAAGGTTCAAATGTCTCAGACAGATAAAACTGCTTATCATAACTAAAACAATGGTAATTTAAACAAATTTTCCAAGTGATGTCGTCCAAAGGGCACATGTACAGGAACCATCAACTTTACATCGGAAAAACAAATCAGGAAATAAAGCTTCAAAAATGCAAACATTCAAAGGTACAGTCTCAGTTTTTTTTTTTTAAATGGGGCAATTTGGAGAAATCACAGTAATCAGTACTAGTTAAGCAGTGCTGATAATACACAGGGAAGCTGTGAAAACCATTTCGTACCTTACAGGTTTCTTCTGTTCTTGCTACTTTTCTGTCAGATTAAAAAAACGTGTTTTTGCCTGGATGTTTTGATGAGCTATCATTCACCCAAGTAAATGCAAGCCTACTTAAACATACAGGTAAACACTAGAAAAAAACTTGCATATGGAAGTTTTAATCAACTGACAGGTACTATAAAATGTTTTCAAAAATATTGCAATTTACTATTTCTAGATTGTTTATGTTTTATGTTTCTTTAACTTTGGTGTTTTGGTGGATTGAATTGATATACCCAGTGTTTCTCTGTTAATCTGCATTTTAAATCTTCATCATCTTATTATCAAAATTATCACAAAAGTAAGAAGCACTATTTGTTACACTTCGCTGTTATGAAAAGTGCTTTATAATAGTCTTTCATTTAATAAATTACACCAAGGAGGAGGAAAAAAAAAATCATCCAAACCAACGTTGTTGTGGGAAAGTAATTGTGCCCTAAACTAAAACGCTAGTTGTGCCATTTCAACTTGCTGGTGTTGAATGTCCCTCTTTGTTCTTTTGCCTTGGGTCACAATCTGATGTCTGGGAATTCTTCTTCTGCTGAGGGAATTAAAAACCATCTTTCCGTCGCTTACAGCAAGTTGTTCAGGGTCTGAAGCAGTAAAACAGTCCAGTAAATACTGCGCTAGTTTTATGTAGCCTGAAAAAAATCTTACAAAAGGTTTTACTTTCACCTCAGGAGTCAATATTTTTCCAGCAGGGATAACGAAGATGTTCTTGGGAAAAGTGAGACGAGCCTTAGCGCTTGATTTGGTCAGCAGTGGAACGCTCCTGTTTGTGCCATTTTTGCCCAGCTTCTTTCTCTGTTGTTGAATCGCGATGAGCCCTGACCTTCAGGCATGAGAGGCCTGCAGCGCTGATGAGATGGAGCGCTTTAATATCAGTAAAGCTTTGCCCAGAAGGGTGAAAACTAGTTTGACGTGACATTTGTTGTTAAGAAGTGACAAGAGTTTTTTTTTCAAAACGGTATTTCTAATTGTTTCTTTATTTTTTGAATGATATAGAAAGTTACGTTTCAAAATACTTGTTTTTGAAAGATCACTTTCAAAAAGTTGACCAGACAAATAAACTACATTTTTCTTTCTACAAATAAAGATTTCCTATAAACACTAAACCCTATTGTGAAAGTTACACACACAAAAAAATTGTAAATAATTACTATTTTAACTATTTTCTCCTGCAGACACCGACGACTAAAAACATCTCCACAGATCCTAACTTAAGGAATCTCTACGGTTATATAATTATTACAGTTAATTAAAACAGATACAAGTAATCACATTACACGTTTGATTTACAACTCAAACTTTAAAATAAAGTGCTTGAACTTAGACAACTTTGTACGTAGCTGTTTGTTCATTTGTTCAGTGGGACAGGGGTGTCATGGCTGCCGTTCGGGGTGGGATGGAGTACGCCGTAGACGTGCAACAAAACCTTGAGCCTGTGACCAAGAGAGAACAAAAAGCCGCGAGCGCAAACAATATTTTCAAGAACTTCCTTCACTAAGCCTTCATTAAGTCCTCCAAGGAAGAAATCGAGGGAGTGGTTGGAGTCTTTTAAACCATCTATTATAACTAAACATTCATGAAAAGGCCAGCTTAAGCCCACTATCACAAACAGCATGTGAACCTGCACTTATAGTCTCTGTGCTGATTCCTGTTTTTGGACATTTGACTGGTTTGAAGTAAAACTCATACAATTTGAACTTAGCGAGCCTCTCATTCGTAGTTATCAGGAGAGTACGAAAACACCACACGGCCTACAGACAGCTAAAAATGCACCTCAAGATATCAAAATATAATAGTAATATGAAACATAATGACGTTTGAAGTACCAATTTAATGTTGGAAATTAGAAATCCCAATGAAGTGGACTTGGCGCTTCACTGGCTAACGTCAAAAATATTCATACCCCTTGAAGAATTTGGTCCGAAGAGATTTATTTTTTCATTTTACCAACATGTTTCTTCTGACCGAGGACTTTGTTTATGTTTTGACCCAATCAGAGTCTTGGGTCTGACAGAGACTGGAGACGAGCTAAAGATTAGGGTGCTGGAAAGGAGGCCTTCCCGGCTCAAAGACTTGCAGCTCATCACTGAAGATAAACCATCAAAATATCAGCCAACCAAAACGTTCCGCTGGCTGATAGGAAGGGTTTATGTAATTATCAACTTTCAATATTTTAAATAAAACGTAATAAAATAACAGATACATACTCTTTTCATCACCGGTAATCCTTTTTACAGTGTTGAGAAATGCTTGCACATCCGATCCAAACTTGTTGACTGAATAACAACCTTTTAAAATCTAAATCTGAGATGGCCTTTTTCGTAAAATTTCATCCACTATCGTCACTATATTTGCATTAAAAACATCAACAGCTCTGTATACTGCAGGGAAGACATATGTTTGTTAGACGGTAGCTCAGAATATTTCTGAGTCGGGGTTTTTGAGTCGGGCTCCACAGTGAGGCAGCTGCTGGGCCTTTATGCTTGCAGTGAAAAGCTTCCTGTTAAAACATAACTATTCTTGTCTCTTGTCTCTCTAAATTGTCCTTTTGGTGTGTGTGTGTGTGTGTGTGGTATATTGTGTTGCCCTGTGACGGACTGATGACCAGGACATGCAGATAATTCCTCTGTGTCCATGTTTCTAAATATAGATATAGTTTATTTTGTTGTTAGTTTTTGTGATGTCTAAGTGGTTTTTAATACTGCTAATTATTAACTTAATTATATTGTTTGTGTAATTTTGTAAATGTAATCACATCTCTGCACCTTTTTCTGCTTTTATCTTGATCTGAGCATCTTTGTAAAGGAAACTAATGAGTTCAATAAATTTCTCTGCTGGGACAATATAGACGAAATAAAAAGTGAAATAAAAATATATTTTTTTTTCCCAGATTTAAAAAAAATTATTGAATTCTGGGGAGTTCTGAATGCCAGCAAATACAATATTATAAGGATCTACAAAAATTAAATCTTTATAAAAATACATCAGACATTACTTTGCTAATTCAGACAAAAAAATTATAATAATGTGCACACATTCTGAAAAAAATAACATTTTCATTTCTTTAGTGTTTTCTTAATAAATGCTTAAAGAATATTAGATTTATTTATGGTGTCAGAACAGGAAGTGACATCAGTCTCTAATACGCAGCAGACAAAAGACTCACCTGGTGAGAAACACATCAAATAAACCCTTTAAGAGAAACAAACTGTGAATTTCACAAAGGTAGAGTAAAAATTCATTTAACGCAGGCAGAAGAAGATTAGCTGTAGTTTGAAATTAACCACAAAGTGCACCAGTATGGGATTATGAGATTTTCACAGGATAGACGTCTCACACATGAACACCCACTCGGTCAGATTTGTGAAGGAGCTGTGATTGAAGCTGCCGGCTAAATTAAGAGGAAAGAGAGATTAGAGGCTTAAAGGAAATCAAGCCAAGGCTGTTGTTCCCGTTTGGCTGTTTGAAATTAAACTGAATACTGAATAAATCTAGGTGCCGTACTTCTGAGGGAATCGGTCCCACCGGTGATGCAAATTAGCCTCCATATTCACACAATAATCAGATGATGTGTTGCTTTGTTGGAGTCTGAGCATGCAGTTGGTGCTGGTTTGGGAGCACAGAGCATTCTGTGTCTAAGAATAAAGAATTCATTCGTGGTTTTGCAGCCTGTGGTACGATCGTGAAGTCAGGAATGAGTCTCAGTTTGGTGATAAATTCCCTACCGGATTAGGGATCTTCATCAAAAAAATGCTCTGTGTAGTTAGAGAAACATTCAGACCAAATTTCTGCTTCCTGCAGGTCTTTCTTCACTCTGCCTGAAAAGCCAGAGTGTTAAGATTCATCTGTCTGCTCTTGCCGTCCGTTTCATCAGTGTCAAAATGTTTGTTTTCACAAGTCTTACGTTGCTTTATGAAAATATCCACAGCCCTTGAACTTACCCTCATTTTCCCCACACAAACCTTAATGACTTATTTGGCTTTTCTCTGATAAACTAACACAAAACAGCGCATAATTATAAAGTGGTGGCGTTCACAAACAAACGTTCAGAAACTCACTTATGTTACATCTGAAACAATTACACATCAAGAAACCAACACTACTGCCCATTCCAGCTGAAGCTCAGTCGTGTTAGACGAAGAGTACTTGTGAAATCACAATAATCATGTTTCATGTCGACCGAAAAGACTCAATTTTCTCTCCTTTGACAGAAACATTCTCCCACCTGAGCTGTGGGTGTCTGCAGCTCATCCAGAGTCACTATGATCCTATTGGCTGCTTCTCTACTTCTGATGACTCTCACCTGGCTTGTCAGTCTAGATGGGCGTTCGTATCTCTGGATGTTTGTAGTTTTCTTTGGTGGATTGAGCTGTGATGGATGACACATTCAAAGCAGGACTATTGCCTCACATATAGCTCTACTAATTACAAACTTAATGAAGTTGGTTGCACAAGATTTAACTGATATGTATCATAGCCATAAAATAAAAACATCCCCCCCCCCCACCTCTCTAAGTGATCATTCATTGCTTTGTATTAGCCTCTCAAATTAAAAGCCAAATAAAAGACACTGGAATTTGCGGCTCTAGCATCATAAAGTTCAAGGACTATGAATTTTACCAAGGTACTGTGTGGGGTTGCTAATTCTGAATAAAGATGCTGTGACGTTTTACACCGTCGTTACCTAAAGTGATTCTCCCTGGACTGATGTAAGAGTGGGGAACATGAGAAAGCTTTGAGCAGAATCGATTCAGTCAAGTACTCTCAGAGTGAAGATCTGAGGAGAGAATTATCCATGCACCATTTCCTACCCGGCTCCTGTTTGGAAAAAAAATAAATAAATAATAAAAAAAAAAATCCTGCAGCTCCAGCCTGCTGGTAGCTTTCATCCAACAATAAGGAACACACTCGGTGTGAAGTGTGATGTGATTTATTCCTGGTGGTAATTCCTCCACATCTGAATATGTTTAATTCCTGTCAAACTTAGAAGAGTGAAGCAGAAAATAAGGGAAAAAATGCTGACGCTGTACAGAATTTTCCAGAACCACCCTGAACTCAGATGGATGTCCTGGGGTCCTAAAAGCTGCCACAGAGTTTAAGTCCATTGTGACCGCTATTTCTTATGATGAAATGATCAGAATAACACAAAAATTATATAAAAAAAAACAAAAAAAACATCTGACAAAGTGCATTGTATTCTTGCCATCAGAGTACACTCCTCCTCCTCCTGTGTTCCCCACCCGAGTTCTCCGGAATAATATAGGACAACTCCCCCATTCCCTCCCATTCCCACACGCAGGGTCGCCATCATCCAATGGCAAACACGCATTTTTTTTATTTTTTATGAAGCTATCCCTTCCGAGCCAATCCCCGTCGCTCCAGTGATCCCTGTAAACCGGATGCCCTTCCTTCCGGCCCCTCAAACGCAGCGTAATCTGTGGATCAGGGGAGGCAGACGCACACAGGCGGTGTGGACTTGGGCTCCGATGGAGGTGATGAGGATGGAAAAAAAACAGAAGAAGAAGAAGAAGAAGAAGAAGAAGAAATAGCATCAGTCCCCGCCACCTCGACTGGAAGGTGAATCCCGATCAAAAGATGAAGGGAAAACACTGTGAGTATGCCATCGTCACAAAGAATGCAACACAGAAGAGCAGATAGATGTTGTTTTGTTGGAGGAAAAAGTCCGCGGAAACTGATGTGATACTTAGAAATAGATTTTGCGTATTTGATGTGTGTAGTGGGGGATATGAACGCTTTGGATGTGCGCGTAAAACGAAGGTGAAACTCCGTCTGGGTTTGGCGCTCAGCGCTCCGACCAGGCGGTAAGCGCATGTGAATTTTGTTCCACATCCTATTCTGATTTCTTCTACAGTCTCACCCAAGAAGCGTGAACACGCTTTTGTCCGCTTCAACTTTTTTTTTTTCCCAAAAGGAATGCAAATGGACCTCCGATTATTTCCAAGATTAGCCAAGATTTCGTTTATTAACAAAGTTTTTTTTCTTTCTTTTTCTTTTTTTTTTAACTTACGTGTTTTACCAGCTCCAGCAGCTCACCAGTTCCTATCCGAGGCTCCCCAGTAATCTAACTTTGATTCATTCCTCTTACCAGACAGCGACCTTGTTCCCTTTATTTGGTGAAGACAGATAAATGGTGGTTATATATAAATATATATTTTTTCCTTACCTCCCCCCCCAACTGAACAATGCGCACCAGCTTTGTGCGGGCCATCTGTCATCATATCGACATTACAGCAACCCCTTTATGCACCCCGCCAACCCCACCCCAAAGACACCTGAAGAGCTCAAAAAACAGACAGCGATCATTCACAGCCACCACCCGTCTCCCTTTCTCTCTCTCTCCATCCGTGAGCCCTGACTCATTATGCGATCTTGTCTGGCGTGGATGCGTGCGTAAAAGCAGACGGAAAACCCAGAATAGCCGTTTCATCGGAGCAAAGTGGGGCGGATGAAAGCATGAAGAGATAAATCAC
>NW_015113213.1:80898-86604 GCF_001443285.1 Poecilia latipinna
CCAGCCAGCCAGCCAGCCAGCCAGCCAGCCAGCCAGCCAGCCAGCCAGCCAGCCCTGGACAGGCCGCCAGTCTGTCGCAGTTTCTAAATACCCATTTCCGCAATACCTCAAAATATTAAAATAGCAAGAGAAACAAATGTATGTGCGCTGTTCTATTCTAAGAGGAAGGGGCGGTTTGAGGTAATTAAAACGGGGGAATGAATTACCAACAAGCTCAGAGAGTTCTGGGCTTCTCATACGGGACGCAACTCAGAACCTCAAGTTTGAAATGTTTATCGGGAACGAACCATTTGAACTTGTTTCGAAGGTTTAAAGTTGGAAAATTGCTCCTAAATTTGCTCAGGATTCAGACCACCTGACAAATAATACATGTATTGAAGAAATCTTTACAGTTTTATAGTAACTACCGATAATTAAATGACAGTTTTCATGTTTACTTAGCACACCTAGTTGAGCTGGTTAAATCTTCGCTGAGTTTGCATTGAAACACCAACATCCTGCACATGCCTGAAACACCAAATGGCTCATTTAAAGCTATAACATCGCTACTGCAATTTTTAGTTATTTCAATAAATCATGTGTGATGAATGACGTGAGGGTCGAGCAGAACACATCCTGTGAAATAATCAGTTACATCACGTCACTGTTATTTTGACAGGACATAAGAGATATTATTAGTTGCATCAAGTCAAGCCTCTAATCAAATTCTGCTCGGGGGTCCAGTACCATCTTGGGCCGCCACTGGTCCTGATGTGATCCAGACCGATGGGTTTCCACTTACGTCCCTCTCAGGGCCGAGTTACACATAAATCAGTTTAGCTTTCTTCCTTCTGAAGAAAGAAAGAAAGAAAGGAAGAAAGGAAGACAAAAATAGAAGGGCTGCCGCCTGCGTCTCCCTCGCCATGAAGAGCAGCAAATGTCAGAGTGGATTTCTGTTTAATTCGGTCCCCAGTTGATCGGCGTCATCGGGGAGGAGTGAGCAGTCAGTGGCTTTTCCTGCCGCTGACAGGCTGGACGGGAGTCGGTTGGATGCCTGCCTATCTCATCTCCAGCTGAAGCTATGATCATCATTCCTGCGTAATTCAAAATATGATGAGGTTCCTCAGCTGCAACCTGCGGTCTCGTCTGCCTGTTTTTCTGCGGATCGCTGCTGCTGCTCCTCAACTCATCAAAACTAAGATACGCTTTAGTTAGATTAGTGTAAATAATATGCTAGCATCTTTTAGTCTCATTCACAAGACATTTATTGCAAATTTAGAATTTATTTAAAGGAAATACCACATGTAAGCAGTTTACTTTTTACTTTTTTTGTAATGATCTATATTTCTGGAGAAAAAAAACAAGTTATCAAGACTGCTATAGCTTTAAAACGGTGGAAAATGTCTTTCAAATGGCTTTTTATGGTGTGAAATATCTTAATGCTTCCCAGAGGAAGTGTTAGAGAGACTGAGGTTTTTTTTTTTTACCAGTGAGGAGCAGAGAGAAATTATGGCTCTCTAGTCTTTGTTGCTGTGCACTGCTGATCAGCTGACTGAACAGTGGCAACAATATTCCCCTTGTTTTTAAGAAAGACACAATTAGCTGTTTGGAAACATTTTGCATCAGAAACATGTGCAGTCTTGTCATGGAAACTAAAAAAAAAAATCGAAATTATTATGTTTTTTGCTTCACAGTCTCATCTTACCTTCAGTAAGTTTTTAAGAGTTCACTCAGCTCTGTATTTGGAACATCTATTTTCTGTTAAAAGAAAAATAAAAAAACACCCATTATGTCTTCAAAACATTTCCGCTAAGGATCTAAATTGAAAAGAGAACAATAACAGCTGCATGGCAGCATATTAGTGCACCAAGATCTCAAACAGAAAAGCTATAAAAACTGCTAAATCGTCCTCTGATGGGAGTTGATCTTGCCCTTGTTTCCTTTCCCCTTATACTTTTTGTTTGTTGCTTATGCATCCCAAGGAGCGAGTCGTATAATTTGTATCCACATGTGCGAGTTAAATGGCTGATAGAGGCCTGAATGAGTCCACGGCAGTAGCAGCAACCGGAGTGGGAGTCGGTGTGTGTTTGTGCTTCCCTGTGCAGCCAAGGGTAAATGGAAAGGTTAGGTAATGGAGACCCCTGGCCCCCGCCTCGGGCATTGCGACATACAGCCTATCTAGATGAGTGGTTGACCTCTGACCTCTCGTCTAGCCAAGGGCCCGGGTCTACGCGGGTCAAGCCAGGTGGCTTTCAAGAGCCTATTGGCCCGTTTAGAAGCACATGGCGTTTGAACTCGATGCACTTTAGAGCCAAACACACTCTTCGGGTTAATTAGGAAACTCTTGGAAAGGATGTTTGTGCATTTGTACTTGAGAGGGAGAGTTAGGAAAGAATCTGGTCTGTGTGTGTAGCCATTTTAATAACGCAGAACTCTTGTTGGAAATGTGCAAAATCCCTGTCGCTACAAGACGCGTTTTCTGTGTCAGCATCGATGTTCGCTTATTAAAGCTCCGGTGTTCCTGCTTTTAATTGCAAAATGCTCCAACGCCGGAGCTGGCCCCGGCCTGGTCGCAGCTGAGAGAAACAGCCTGTCTCCATTCTGTCACAACATGCTTTCTTATTGTATCGCCCGCGCTAGACACTCCCCGTGGAAATTTTGGAATCTTTCCCATTGTCCCCGAAGGAAAGGGGGGGAGGTGGGCTTTCATATGGAAGCGGGGAACGCCAGGAAATGACAGGCATTCTTTGTGGACAATTTGAAAATAAACTTGTGGGTCTTTGCCTCTCTCCCTACAGCTGAGCAAAGACCATAAATTAGAGGAGAGAATTGGAAGATTAACAACTCCTTTGTGGCGTTTTTCACTTTCTTATATTTTCTGCTGCTGTCGGTTCTCAAAGTGTGTTTTTCTATTGAACGCACCTGAAAGACGGGCCCTCGGAGCCCGAAGCTTAAAGGGGCTTTCATCGAGAGCTTTTCACTCTTTTCGCCGCAGGTTTCTGAATGGATGCATTCTTCATTTTCCTCCTTATTTATCCTGTTTTCGCCTTGCCTTCCCCCCCCACCCACCCCGACTTTAAACTCAACCCTTCTGCTGGAACTTTGCTTTATGAGGTGTGACACTGAGGTCCGGTTGTCGGGACAGTCTGCGTGGACTGAAACGTACGGCCTTTACACGTGCCCCGCTTCGAGAATGGCTTCAATTTAGCTCAGCCGTTTACGTTTACTCAGATGCAGGAACTCCCCTTTTTCTGCTGAGCTGGCATAAAAGTGCAAAATAGGGTGAAAGAAAGCGAGAGAGAGATAAAAAGAGAACCGCTTTGTTTAGCCTTACAGGCTCTTACAGCTGCACACGGAGTGAGCACGTTTATAAGAGAACAGGTGCAAAAATAAAAGAACTGCGTATGTTTAAAGTTAGATATTTCTACAGTCGTTATACGTTCAGAACAGGCGAAGCCTGATGTCAGATTGTGACTACGTGAATTAAAAAAAAAAAAACGTGGAATGTAATCTATTGCTTTCATTTTAAACAGAAAAGCAACAAATATTTCTAACAGCTTCTAAAATATTATTATTATTATTATTATTATTATTATTATTATTATTATTATTATTATTGTTATTATTATTAAAGTGACGACATTCATGTTTTGTTTTACCAGTAATATTTCTGTCCAATCAAATGAATCAATGTCAAAAGCAAGGAAAGACAGCGGCGCTTTTTTCAGCCAGTTGACCGGCAGTGCACAACATGAAGGGGAGGAGCAACTGAAAACCTCAGCAGTCCCGATGGCTAGCATCACTCCCAAATCCTGAAATTTAGATCAGGGGCATTTTTAAAGTTTTCATTTGGGTTTCTGTCTTTAAAGCAGCTAACCTGCTTCACAGCTTTGGGGAGCGGCAGCTTTGATTACTCTACGGCCTGCAAAGATGCAGGAAATTTCTCCAGCATTTCAAAATGTCTTCCAACTTAAAATTCAAGACAGTAGGATATAAACGTTTTGCAGTTGTTAAAGTGTAGCTGTTAAAAACATCAGCATACCTTGATACCTGTAGCTAGCTTATATCTAGCTACATACCTAGCTACAGGTATCAACATGATTATTCTTCTAAGAAAAAAACAAAAAAAAACATTTTTATAGTTTGTAAGCATGAGAGGAATATAGTTTCTTTAACCCAGCTGAACAGCAGTATGAAGCAGCAGTGCACTATTCTATGCTCGGTACAAAAATGTATCTTTTTTTTTTCAGGAACCTCATTCAAAAGACTTTAATTTGTAGGATCGGCATGACCAGAAGTTTTCGTAGTTTTGGTAACCGCCCCGAACCGAAGTTTTCTCATCTCTCTGCACCAGCTGTTTATAGTTCTGTCCCAACTCCAGCAAAAATCTCACACCTTATCTCCCCCGCCCTTCTTCTCCGTTTCTGCCACTCTTCCTCCTCTTCCCCTTGTTGTTTTTCCCAACAGGCCAGGGGTAGTTCCCTGGTATTTGACCAGTGTAGCGTAGCCGGGAGGCCAGTTTTTCTGTCCCCGGTGAGACAAAGGCAGCGTGCCTGAAGGAGAAGGATGAAAGGAAACGGGGCTGTGCAGCCACTCCTGTTTACAATGGGAAACGTCCTTAGTGAGGCTGTAGAGCAAATAACCACAATCTCTCCTCTTTTTTTGTTGTTGTTGTTGTTTTTTTCGTTTGTTTGTTTTTTTTGAACAAGCGCTGAGACTGTGAGAGTGTGTCTCCAGCCCCTTTGTTGGAGAATCACTGCTGCCGATGTACAAACCGCACTGATCTGAGTCCTGTGCAAGCAAGGGGAGAAGAGGGGGTATTCTTTACATCTGAAGAGTGAATATCAGCTTTCTCTCCCTTACACCTGTTTAGTCTGGCCCGACAGATGGTGCCTCACTTTTTAAATACAGTTCCCATATTGAGGTGCTGCAGCTTTAGACTGAGAATAGTAGAGTGGAAATTTATGAGGCTAATGTAAAACTAGAAATGTAATAGATGTGTATTTCTTTTGTTAGCAATGTAAATAATGATGGAGCGATCAGGTGGATTTACACATGTGTATTTTTACATTATGAAGCCTTACAAAATTTACTTGAGCAGAAGATTACTCAGACGAATTGTTACTATATTTACAACAAAGGCTCAGAAGCCCAATGAAAACGGATAAAAATGAACGTCAGTGTATGTAATTAAAAACAGAAAACATTTAAAACAGAGGATTCAGAATGACACATATCTTATCGCCACAATGGTTATAAATGTCTATAATTAAAGAGACAGATCGTTATGAGATTATGTACAGATTAAGTGTGGGGTGAATTCAGATGTGCTTGAACATAAATTAATGTGGGACAAGTATTGTAAGAAGACATTTCAGATTTGTCTTTATTACATCGTAATACACTGGCTTGGCTTGGTCATTTTCAAGACATTAAAATTCCTTTTCACGTATCTCATCCCAGGTTATTTTATGTCCCAATTTACTCAAATTTGAAAACATTTTTCGCCAGGATATTGTAAAGGTTTAGATTCCTGTTTTCATCAGGCAAAATTGTCATAAATAGTCATATACCATAATATATGTTGTTATATATTGATATCTGCTCATACTGGAACCTGAGCAGATAGCCTGACTAATGCGCCAGCTAAGTTCGTTTTGTTAGTGTCATAAACGATGTGGTTGAGTTTGTGAGGAAACGCAGGTAGACCCAGGTAAAATGAGAATG
>NW_015113213.1:90197-90627 GCF_001443285.1 Poecilia latipinna
ACCCCCCCCTCAAGGGCGGATACCAGACGCCCACAAAACAGAAAAGTCCAATAACCAAAAACGACCCAACAGGGTGGGCGGAGGGGCGATGGCAGGAGGGCTAGAGTCCAGAAAACAGTCCCAAAAAACAAAAATCATCCCAACAGGGGGGGCAGAGGGGCGACGGGAGGCGGGTTAGAGTCCAGAACCAAAAACAGTCCAACACAAAACAAAACTACCCATCAGGGTGGGCGAGGAAGCGAGGAAGCTAGGAGGCGGGTCCGGCGGTCTTTTCCGCCGGCGCAGGAAGCGAGGAGGCGAGTCCGGCGGTCTCTTCCGCCGGCGCAGGAAGCGAGGAGGCGAGTCCGGCGGTCTCTTCCGCCGGCGCAGGAAGCGAGGAGGCGAGTCCGGCGGTCTCTTCCGCCGGCGCAGGAAGCGAGGAGGCGAGTCC
>NW_015113213.1:95045-116097 GCF_001443285.1 Poecilia latipinna
GACTCCCTCTGTTACTCTAAGAAGAACGTTAAAATCAAAATAATGCAGGAATATTACACGCAACACTATTATAACTCTTTTAATCAAAATGTTGCATACTTGATTTATTTCTGTTTTAAGTAAAAACAATCACATCATGTTAAATGCATTTTCGTCTTGCATTTGCTGTGTTAAAACTGTTAGTCCATTAGACTCCCGTACTGCCTATCTTACACTAATTCGTTATTGCTTATCCCCTCAATTTTAGAGTCGCAATATTACAATTAAAGATAAGCATTTATTTTGCACATCCTTAAATGCATACAGATATCTCGGCCTGGCCACAACATGCTCATGTTTTCTGTCTCTTCTGCAAATCATATCCCGGCTGGCTCTGGTCCACTGCTGCTCAGTCTTCTGGCAGCATCTCGGACAGGGGGAGGGAGCAGAAGCTGCAGGAGACTTTTATGGTTCCAGCTCCAGAGGCAACCTGCTCACAGGCACCTCTCTGCTGGCACTCGTTTATGACATCATAAATCCCCTCCCCTCCATTTTCTCTGACCAACTCTAGGTGGGTACGTAGAAGGTACCTGTCCGTTTGTCTGGCTCCCTCGTCAGATTCATCACGCTGCTGGTGATTTCCTGCACAGGCAGGTTCTCAGATCATCTAAAGACGCTCAGATCCTCAGGGTTAACCAGTAGAAACAACTGTTTGAATGACGAGTGACGGAGGGGTTTTCCAGCAATTTTCATTTTCAACAAGGATATTTTCCTCTTTGACTTACAGGCGAGAGTCGGCGTAACGCGATAGGAACTTTGTATCCGCGCACACTTGAGCCCATCAACGACAGCTCGGTCTGAGACGTGTCGATGCCTTTTGTTTGCGGAAGTTTTGGGGAACGAAGGGCAGAAAAAAAGGGATTAGAGAAAGAAAAAGAAAATTTTGGGGGGGTTGCGGGGGGTAAAGGGAGACGCGTCAGGAACCTTCATCGCTCACATTCATTTGACGCTCTGCACCGCTGGCCCCAGGGAGGCTGGAACAATAGACGCACCAGCATGACAACATTCCTTAAGGTTAAAAAGGGCAGGGGTCACCCGGTGACCCCACCCTGCCAATCAGTGGCAGGGCACTAACTCAGTGCCTCTTTTGCTTTATGTCTTTGCACTTGTTGAACAGACTCTGCACCTTGTGTTACAACGTGCCCTTTGCTCTCTAATAGACTAAGACGGCCCGGATCACTTTTAGTCGTCTAATGCGTTTTAAATCAGTTTTAGTCTACATGGTAAGAGCTGGACCAGTGCAATCGGCCAGACATTGGAAAGATTGGAGTCAACTTGATTGATTTCGATTCTTGTACGTTTTAAATAAAAAAAAAAATCAGATTTTTTTTTCCTACTCGTTCAATGCATCAATACTACAAAGAACAACCATTTTTGACCTCTAAGTGCACTGAAACACTTGCTCCAACTGGGGAAAATGTCATAATTTCTCCATTTTTGTTGGATTCAAAGCTCCTACCTCCATCAAACAATCAGCTGAATGTTTTTTTTTTTTTTCCCTGCGTTGTGCATTATAGTTACCAGGAAAAACCAATGGGAATCGGTCTAAATGGGATCCAGCAGGTCAAAGATCAAAGGGGGGCAGGAGGGGAATGGGCAAGTTCAAGAAAAAAAAATCTGGTCTGCTCAAAATAGCAGTTCAAACTTTCAGGGAAGAGTGCATTTACTTACAGCATAAAACTGAGAAAAAGTATGCTAGGTGCAGAAGAATGTGCACGTTTACAGGCTTGGCAGTATATTTCCTAAATAGCGTCTGCAGCTTATACTGAATACAATAACCCAACCAGATGTTTCGCAAAGCCAGATCTAAATGTGGTAGAAAAGACCCACCACAGAGCAGCATGGCTGTAATTATTGGACATATTTAAAGAACAGATGCATGCCTGTTTATATTATTATCCCACCAGGGTCAATGATTAATCCAACAAGAGAACTCTGGGTCTTAAATGCTGTATTTATTATTTTTTTTTTCCCCAAATCCTATATAAAAACTTCATGTTCATTTCACTACAGCACA
Source organism: Poecilia latipinna (assembly GCF_001443285.1). Taxonomy (NCBI): domain Eukaryota; kingdom Metazoa; phylum Chordata; class Actinopteri; order Cyprinodontiformes; family Poeciliidae; genus Poecilia; species Poecilia latipinna. The sequence continues at coordinate 97,102 of NW_015113213.1, forward strand.
TTTCCAGTGAAGGCTTGGCAGCTATTAAAATGGAGCATATGTATGTGTAGGCATAGCGCTGCTTGAGAGAGCCCTACAGGCAGACTGCGGGTCTGTTAGTAATTACGAGTGAACGTACAGTATACACTGCAGTGGACATTAAAGTCCACATCGGACCACCCCAGAGAGACACCACTGGCACTTCCTCTGCCAACTTCCTTTGCTCGGCCTCGAGGGGAGCCTGCTTTGGGGTTTCCGGGGGATTCACCGAACGTTAGTTGCCCTTCGAAGAGAGAGAAATTTCTGTAGGTTCACAGAAAAGGATGTTTTCTTGTTGTTTTTGAAAAAATCGAGTTTTCTGTCTCGCATATTTCGCTCTTACGTCTGCTCCGCTTTTCCTCCAAGGCGTTATCTCTTCAGTTGCCACATTTTTAGCTCGCGTCACACTGGTTTTGGATCATTCTTGGTGGGGCAGTGGCGCCCCCCCAACCCCTCCCGACCAACCTAACCTCTGCCCGTAAAGACCACAAATCCACAGCATTTCATCCCGCACAATAAATCCGCTTACAGTCGAGAAAAGGAGACAGCGCTCTCTATTAGTCTGCAGTTAGAAATGAAAGCCTATCTGGCTGCAGCTGTGGAGGTTCTCCAAAGATGGGGACGTTTATTGTCGGGAACAAATAGAGGCCTTTTTATTTTGTCTAGCAGCTGACGCCTCTCCCCACCCACTCCTCTAAAACCGCTTTTGTCAGTAATGTAGAGTGGGCTGCTCAGGCAAGACTGAGAGACCATGAGAGTTTCCAAGAAGGGGAAAAAAAAAAATAAAAAATGAAGCACGGGGTTCGCTGGTGATAGACTTGAGGGGGGAAAGAGCCGGCTGTTTGCCATATGGGATAATTATCTGCTATTTTAAAAGATTATCTCCCATAAGTATGGCGTTTAAATGTATATCAGAAGGTATATATCAATATATGTGTGTGTGTGTGTGTGTGTGTGTGTGTGTGTGTGTGTGTGTGTGTGTGTGTGTGATTTGAGCTCTGGTTTTTAACCTCCATGTAATGCGGAGACTCTTTGCCCCCCCCCCTTCTCTCCTCTTAAACTGTGTTAGCCATGATCTGCCCCCCTAACCTCTCTAACCTCAATCCCTTCCTCCTCTGTAAGCCCCTCCTGCACACGCACACACACACACGCACACACACTCATATATACCCAGGCAGTCTCTCCCCACAAAAGAAATATTCAGCTGTAGAGAGGGGGTCCCTTCAGAGGGCGCGACATTGAACTGGGATTGGGGCGCGGGGGGATTAAGAAGAAATGGATGGCTGACACTGGGGTTGCCATGGCAAAGCCCTCTTTTCCCCTCTCCGCCGACCCTCTGCCTATTTTTCATTTCGCGTCTCATTGTGGGGCGAGGTGTAAGTGTGTGCGCGCTTGTGACTGTGATGGAGTGGGGAAGATGTAATAAGGCATATGATTTTGGTCTCTTATCTGAGGCCCCGGCGGAACAGACACTTCCACCTCGGGGGTACGCAGTCAAGAAAGTATGTTTACAAGGGGCCTGTGAATATCGTACTGTATTTCCTTGAGATTATTTACAAACCAGCCAGTGTTTCCCCCTTTCCGAGGGTGTTGCACGTCTGCAGACAAAAGCGTGAAAGAACGCAGAGGCCGTAAATCAAAGACCCTGCACACTCGCAAGACAAAAAACCATTTTGTCTGTTTTATTGCTTTCTGAATTACAGCTCCAATGATGTGACACATTAGTCATCCATTGTAGCCGGTGTCTTATCACGCCACAGCGCTACCTCCCGTACCCCGCCAGAGTAATGGATGCAGGTCTGGCTTGCATAATGACATCAGCAGCCTGGAGCTGATGAAATAAGGCGATGGATGACCGTAGATCAGCATTTGTCATTCTGATGTCAGTCCGCCTCCCCCTCCACGCAGCCAGCAGTGGTGAGACGACACTGTCGAGAGTTGTTTGGCCCCGCTCCTGACAATGGCAGCTCCTGGTCTGAGAAGGGGCCACGCCGCAGAGGGGGTCCGAAAGAAGCTGGGCCGCACAGTTGGACGTCGGTATTGTTCTCTGTGCTGGATGTCCACGGATTTGAAAATGGCTCAGTAACCATTAGCGGAGCGATGTCAGACTAAAGTAGGGGTTGTCAGGATGACAAAAAAAAAAAAAAAGCAGTTCTTACTTTTTGTAGTTTTTTAGAAACTTTTTGAATTTAAAGGTCAGTTCACTCAAAGAACACAATGCTAGTTTAAAATGGTAAAGAAGGATAAAGAGTTTTGTTCCAGAAAGGTTGCCCACTGCATCCACTTATAAAGGAGATACTTTATGATGACAAAAAAAAATAATACTCTAATATTATTTCAATCAATTAATTTGTTTTCCCATATTAATCGATAGGAATAATATTAATGTTTTAAACTGGCCTCACTTGAATCTGATAGACAATCTGTAGAGCAACCTAAAGATTAGGGCCATGGTACAGAGAATTGGAGCTCATCTAGAAAGCGAATTAAATAAAATACCAGAGGAAATGTGCAAAAGGATGATTGTTAGAATGCAAGTAATTTTTTTCCCCATTTGTTAAGAAGTATATAAATAATTTGAAGCAAATTTTTAGATAATTTAATCATGTTTTGAGGGAATGTGTCCACCGTTTCTTAGCAGAGACTAACTTTGCACCAACTAAAAATCTAAATGTGCCGGTGGTGTGAATACTTTTGGGCCTGTCTTTTACACTAACCTGGATGCTTTGGAAAAAGTAGATTTTCTACTTTGTTTCACTTTTCAAATTGGAGATACGTACTGATCAGGTATCTGAGGATGACATAACAAAACCCTGACACAAGAGGTCACTCTGTAAACCCTGACTTTTAATTTCTGTGCCACAAACCACATAAACACTCAAGCTGTTTTTATGGGGCCTGAAATCTTTCTCCCTTCGTCCTGACTCTGTTTCGTTTAAAGTTCAAACGTAAGCTGGAGAAGTGAAGTAAACGGCAATCTAAGATTGTTTTGGAAAAAACCTCTGACCCCATCACAGCTTTAGCCATGTTCAGGCTTTTCCTTTTGCTGGCGTGTCATCGCTAACCGTCTCATATTCGTGTGTGTTTCAGATGCTGCTGCAGCGCGTTTTTAACCCCGAAGAGGAAAGACTTCAGTTTCTGGCGATTACAAGATGGTATTCTGCAATAAAGCAGATTCTCAAAGCTCATATCCGAGCTTAAACGCACCTCGTTATACTCTGTGTGTATAACATGATCAGAACTGTCAGTGCCCCAAGGACAGGACACTCTCTGCCACTGTCTTGTGTCATTATATCCCCCCTGTTGTGCAACCTGACCTCTTTGGTCTTGCCCGAGTCTCTATCCTCCTCCCCCCCCTCCTCTTCTTCTTCCTCCTCTTCCTCCTCTGCGCCCTGCCTTCTCTGTCACATCGGCTCAGGGTCAGGGCCGCCGCCCCGCCTGCCTCGGCGAACATTCAACGCTGTCGGTGAGTTTGGTTTGAGTAGCACATAAACCATCGACCGTTGACTGTGCCCCGTGGCTTGCTCTGGCGATGTCAAATCGGAGCAAAAAACGGAAAAAAAAAATGGGGGGGGGAAAGACCAAAAAACGAACAAAAGGGCAAGTGGGCGCCACATGCAAATGCAGAGATGGAAACCACATGCGCACATGCTCATAAGTGCCACTTTGTGTTCGCTGTACCCAAAGACCAAAGGTCACAATCAACATTCATTGCTGTCGCTGGGTTGGACTCTGTAAGAAAGCTCACTGAACAATGAGTGCAACTGTGGCCCAGATCTGCCTGACTCGCGTCTCAGCCAATCAGACGACCGGATGTGAAGCACTCTGATTTCTTTATTTATGTACTTCTTGTTTTTCACTTCTATTTTTTCCCCTCTCTTCCTCCCTCTCCGGTGCCGGGAGTTTTCAGAGGAGGAAGGCAGAGAGATAGGTGGCACAAATAGACTTCTGGCTGCCTGCTTGTCCTCAGCCTCCTCTTCTCTCCTCTAATTGATGGTTATGTGTGCAGCATGGGGGAAGGAAGCCGAGTGAATGTGTAATCATTTGGAGTCTCTTCTCCTTTAGATGTTTCATCCCTCTCTTTTTTGTTTGTCTAATTATACGCTGAGCTCAGTTAACTGTGTGTCTGCGCTGGCAGGGAAGGCAGATTTGCGAAAAAGGGAGGACAATTGAGGGGAAAAAGGAAGATTACAGCTTTAGAAAAAAGAAATAGATTTAGTTTTGAGTTTATTTTTCATAATAATTCTCCTGGTGCCCATGGAAATGTGTTTGAATAAAAGCAATTTTGCAGCGTAAGAGGAAGAGTATTTCCACCTTTTTGATAAAAGATGCCTCGTTATCTGTATTTAAACGTCTTGGAGTTCTACCTACCAGTCCCAGAGTGCAAGTGCTCTCTACGTTAGAGGACGCGTCTGCTCGTCTCAGGGTGTAATATGTTATTTTACTTCAACACTGACGCTAACGCTCTCGTGGGGAAACATAAAGTCAATAACCCTGTCTCTCTTCACAGTCTGTGACCCACCTTATTGCTGCCGTCTGTGAAACCTCTCACTGTCCTGTATCAGTTATTCACACGCTGCTGAAACCAAATGTACACACACTCTGTTGAAAAAGATGAAACCTTTATTTCTCTCAGTTTGAAAAGCAACAACAAAAAGAAAATTGCAAAATCTAGTTCTTATTATATATATATATTTTTTTTTAAGTTTGGTGGATTTCTGGCCCATGTGGTGTAACTCAGTCAGGTTTGCAGGCTGAGATCAGAGCTTTATGATGGCCACAATAAATTAAACTGCTTTGTAACCAACTTAATGGTACATTGCCCGTTTTGAGGATCGATTTCGGTCCAAAATATGCCCTTTTCAATATTTCCACTTGAAGTTGTTGCCTCATAACGCTATCTAATTTAGGAAGTGACCAGTTCCTCCTGTAGCAAGCTTCCTCCCACAAGCTTTTCCTTTTTTTTTATTGAAGTGCAATTTAGTTTCATAAGACTACCGGACATGTCTCCAAAAAATAAAAGTCTTGGTGTCTGAGTGATTTTACAAACTGCAATCTGGCTTTTTACGTTGCTCCTGGAATAACGGCTTCTTCCTCTCTGAGTGGACTTGTGTTACGCTGACTAAAGACAACAATGTTGTCTTTTTTACAATGTTTTCTACTTTTGTTTTTGGGGTTCTTGGCTAGCTTCCTTTGATCGTTCCATGGTGTCAAAAAAGGTAAACTCAAATTGTTTAAAGTTATAGCAATCTGTGTCTAAACTCCTGACTTTGACGAAACCAACAAAAAAAAATACCCTTTAAAAAAATTGGAAATTTATCAAAAGGAAATAATTTAGATAATTTTAACTGACCAGGAAGAGTTTGTTTTATTTTTCTGAAGACTGCAGGGGCATAAAATGACTAAACGTCTCTTTACTCAGAGTATGTACATATCTGGTTTTCAGCTGCGTTTGTCGTTTTATTCTCTCAACAACGTTTCTTCAGTGATTTCCTGACTAAGCCAATAAAGTTCAATCCAGACCAATTTATCAGTGTTTGATGTGTGTTTTTGCCGCCCGAATTACACGATTAAGCCACGCGGAGTATTCTCTCATGTCTCCACCGCTCCTTCTCCAAAGTGCTTTTTCTGTCATTTAGTAACCAAGCCCCATGTCCGTGTCCCCGTCTCCCAAGTCTCCCTGTATTATTCATAGAAAAGCACTCTGTGCAGTGGTGCAGAAGAGTGGAGGTGATGTAACAGCGGCTGGGAGCGTCGCTTCGGACTGTCATCTGGGATGAATTCATGCGACAGGCAGAAAATTTCAAGTTGGTTCAGCTTTGTTGACGCTGCCAACAACTATCAAAACGCGGTTGTATTTATTTATTTACTTTTCTTCGTTCTTGGTCCGATTCCTGTGAGATGTCCCCTTTGATTAAACGTAGGAGGTCACGTTTGGATCGTCTGTCCTCAAGCTAAAAAAGTTTAGGTGTTAGAAGTGAACGAAATGGGGTGGAAATGCGAGTGGAAAGTTCACATGACGGTTTAATGAAGCGTCACAGTGCGGCAGAAGAATATGAGGGGCCCCTCATAGAAGAACGTTCTCGCAGCAACTTCAAATTTATTTGAAGACGCCACAGGTCTTTGAAGAGCTGTTACTGCCATCTAGTGTTGAGTCTTTTACACGACTTCCTATGTATTTAACAAACGGAATGAAAAAAAAAGTAACCTATAATCATTATACCTTATAATTTATTTAGTTTTTTTCCCTATATTTTCGAACATCCCAAGACTTTAATTAATTTAAAATGTTCATATTCATACGTCCATTGAAGGGCATTACATGCAAAAAAGCTGATGTTAATGGTTTTTTTTTTCACATTATAACACATTTGAATGTATCCCACTGCATTCTCGCTTATATAAATGTGAAGTGCAATGAAAAATTATGGATTTCTAAAATTTTTTGTTTTTACCATCTTAGATCTGAAAAGTGTGATGTGCATTCTGACTCAAATATCCTTTAATCTAAACCACTTCATTTTTGCTCTGGTTGTGTGATTCGGGCTATTCTCCTGAAAGGTGAACTTTCACCTCATTTTCAAGTATTTTGAAACTCAGCCGAAATCCCATTAGAATTTCTTTTAGGATTTTCTTCCTGCATTTAGCTCCATCCCTCTTCCTGTCAACATTGATCAGTTCTCGAGTCAGCAGCATCTCCACAGCATGATGCTGCCACCACTGAGTTTCACAGTGGGGCGTGGTGATCTTAGGTTGATGCGCAGCTTTAGAGTTTGGGTTTTCTCTTGGCAATTTTCAATAAATACAAGGTTTGTAGAGTGAACAGTTAGGTTTGGGTTTAATGTATGATGGATAATCAGAGCTCTTTGATGTTTAAAGTTTGGGATATTGTTATTCAAACCAACCTTTAATTGTTTTCCCATTGGTCTTCATGATGCTTTTTATTTTGCTTGATTATTATGTTCGCTACCTTGAAGGCCTTTTCAGGACAGCTTGGTTTTATACTGAGATTAAATTGAACAAAAATTAAATGTGTAATTTCTGAAGGCAATTTGTCGCAAGGGATTTAATTTTGGGGATTTCAAGTAAAGAGAGGTCGAGACAAGTATGTTTCATGCTGTTCACCTGGGAACAGTTTGCAAATTATGTATCACTTTCCGACCAACACATTGCATTGTGTTGGTCTATCTGTTACATAAGGTCCCTGCAAAATACCTTGAATATTTTAGTTGTGACCTGACAAAATGTGAAAAACTCCATGGGTTATAAATACTTTTGCAAGTCGTAACTGTCCCCAGCATTTTAGTATTAATTGTTAAACCTGGCATGTAAATTATTGCTTGCACGCATTTTCACCCATAGACATTTAATTCTCCAAAGAGGCTTTAAACTCTTTAGACGACTCATTTAACTTGTCGGCAGCTCGGTAATTTTCTGCTTCATCAGCAAGAAGAGGTAACCTGCTTTTTTCATATAACAGGAAGTTGCAGCCCGATGACCTAAACAAAGAAAAAGTTGAGAAATTTATTCAGAGCCGGATTTAAAACGTCTTTCATCAAGACAGCTGGCCGCATTAAAAATAAATAAATAAATTAAAGACTACAAAAAAGGTAATAAAGTAAAAAATATGTTGGTGTTTAGAAGCTGTCAGAGTGCTAAGTGGATCAGCGGTTGCACCATGTGCAGAGGTTTCAGAGTTGAGCTGACCTGGGTCGGCCTTCCGGCCTGGCGACATTTACTGTATGTCGTCCCCTAATCTAGTTCTCGGCCCTCTTTCCTGTCAATCTAGTAAAGAATAAAACCACAAAAAAAGAAAAAAGCAACAAAAACAAAAAAGCATTTTAAAAGTGCTGCGAAGACACATAGAAGCATAAAATCACACATTTAAAGAATATATGCTGACAGGCGAAACACCAAAACTGAGATTTTTAACATGCAGTGAAATCTAATGTTAAAAAATTATATACGTTTAAAAGTATTTAGCAAAACATTATGTAAAATATTCAATAAAAACTACTTGAAGTTTATGAACAATATCTGTTATTCACAAATAATATGCTCACCACATCTGTTCTCATAAAATCATTGAAAAGGGTTCAAGTTATTGCTTTACCCCTGGTTTATTGTAATCCTAAGCAAAATGAGCTGTGATTCTGTTTTACTGTTGTTCCAATGTTTGCAGAAGTTAATGTTTAACTGACAGCAGAGGGAGTTTATCAACCTCCACTTCTTCTTCTGCTGCTGTTTTATGATTTACCATGTTTTCCATTGTGGTCTACCTTGACTCAGTCAATGACTCTTATGTGGGGTTGCACATTAAAAAAAGAAAAAAAAGAAAAAGCTACAGTTTTCTTTTCTGAGAGCAAAAGTGATATTACGTGAGTTACGTGGGTCCTGGATTTTCCCAGGTTGAGTATGCCAGACTGGTTCGTGGAAATTTTATGTCAGTGATTTTTTAATTAAAATTTAACCTTGTTTTGAATTAACAGCTTCAAAAAAAAAAAAAAAAACATTTGTAAATTTAATTTGAATGTGCTCTACAACATAACAGAAATGACAAGATCATTACAACATCACTGGTAGAACCTGCTGCTGATGTAGACTGGAGATGAATATTATCTTATTCACTCTGTAAAATCATAATCCTACTAATATTAATAAATGCCACGAACCATGATGTGAGGTTGAAAGGAAACCTCACATTTTTATTGAAAAGTGATGGTTAAAAAAGCAGTATAGTTAAATCACGCTCTTCTGGAGTCTGATTGTTGCCAAAATAATTTAGAGCTTTTAATGTCATGGTTATACCTACAGTTTCAAGTATAATCTAGTTATATTTTATAAATTAGACTGTGTTCTGATGAGGGTTGGTTGTCAGAATAAAAGGATCTTTTGAAAATAATCTTTTCATTTAGTCCACATTTCTTTATTAAAAATGTTGTTTATTGGTCGGCTGTAATAGTCTAACCTTAAGTGTTTTGTTTTTTTCATTATCTGTAAGCAGAAAACCAAACTAAATGAACAAGAGTTTGTGAGTAATTAATCTATATAATGTATTTCATTCAATGAATTGAGTTTCTGAAATCAATTAACTTTCCAACAATGCTTCAATCAGCTGAATGGGTTTGTTTATAAACTGCTAATATGCGGCATAATTCTGGCTTAATCTAAATTCATCTCAGTTTGTTGGCTTCCAGTAACAAGCTTAACATTTATTGAAAAACCACACATTTTAAATAAAACTGAAGTCAAGAAGCCTAATGTTAGCCTGACTCGTCCATCTGAAAAACAGTTTTGTGTGCTTGGGGTCTATGTCGTGTTGGAACAATCAAGTGTGTCTGTGTTTCAACAATCGAGTTGTTGATTTGAAATGAAGTTGATTTTTAATAATTACAGGGGTAAAATATCCAGCTGCAATTATAACAGACGTCTGATAGTGGCTACAAAAGGTGTGTGGTTTGTCTGAAGCTCTGTAAGGGATATTTATGTGAATATTAGTGGAGTGGTGAGTATTTGAGTCTACATAAATAATCTTTACCCAGTTTGCATTAATGAAAATCCACAATAAAATTAAACTTGTTCATGCAGATCTCCTAAAAATCTCACAAAAGGTGTCAACTACATAAATAACCCATCCAGGAAAAAGAAAAGTTCAAACTCATCATTAAAAGACCAATATTATTAAAATTATAACCATCATTTATAACGATGCATGTAAACGTCTGACCGGTTTTTGTGTCTTGCATCACATAGCTGCAGAACAGGTTGGACCTAAAACCTGTTCTGCAGAGAGAAAATGAAGAGCATGGGGGGAAAAAAACAACACATCAACCAGCACAAAACATTAATTTGATCTTAGATTTTCATTCACTAATTACAAATAAATCACCCAGCATATAAATAAACGGAACTGAGTTCAAGCTGATATCAGCATTGATACAACAGCTTTGAATATCCGCATGAAAAGCCGGTTCTGTTGTGTGCTTTTAAAGAACAGATTACCTGTAACTTCCTCTAGATTGCATCACATTCAGGGCTTTCATAGTTGAACTCGTTTTCAGCTCCCGTGACATTACTCACAACTCAAAACTCCCAGAGGTGGAACTTCCTGACAGGTAAAAAACTGACGAGGAAGTTTTACATTTACACGCTGCTGAGATGTGCTGCTGATTGGCTGCTGCTGTACAACAGATTATCCCACGTGGGAAAATAAAGAACTGAACTGAACCTTTTAAAGGACCAAAGAGGTTTTTTTTTTCTATTATCCAATGTCATTTGGATTAAGATTTTTTATGAACTCCACAGACAGATGATTCTTTCCAAAGCAAATCTTTATTTTGTGTAAAAATGAATACAAAATTAATATAAAGAGCATAATATATAATATATAATATGTACAGTGCTCTTACAACTGAGCCACTATGAGCATTGCTTTTACAGCATTACAGTATCAGCTTTGCTTTTTTAAGCTGGTGTTCACAAAGCAGCAAAGCCTTTTCTGTTTGTGGATAGCAGGCGAAGCGAATATTGTAAACAGGTTTGCAGTAGCTGGCCTCGGCATCCTCTGCAGGTTATTCCAATGGAACCTTTGTTGCTTGTTCTTTCTACTTGGAGACAGACATTTTCTTTGCCAAACTTCTGCAATTGCATCAGAAAAAGATATATTAAACATCTTCATTTTTTGTTGTAAAATTTTAGGTCTTTTTTTTAGCAATAAAATTACTCACTCTATTCGGCTCACATAGTCCATCACCCATTTAAGAGTTGGGTCAGCACATCTTTTTCCGGTCTTTGTGTGGAAGCTGCAATTGAAAAGGAATCATAGTTAATAAAATGTGCATATATAATCATAATGGTAAGTAAATAAATACATAAAGTGAATTTTGAATCTATGTAATAAAAAAAGTAATCACTTACATGATGGCTGTGATCGGACATAATTCTGTGCTTTTCTGCAGTGAGAAGCCCTTGATCTCTGAGAATGGTATTTTCCAAGGTATGTATCTTCTACAGCAAAAAATATAAGCTGCCAGGAAAGATAAGAGATGAGTAAGGCATAAGTATCTGTGTCCGTCATTTATGTTTGTATAATCAAGAAAACAAGAACATAAAAAAAGACAAGCTCGAGAGAAGAAATCTGAAAGCAAATGCTTACCTCCCTGTGTGTTTGTCGCCAGGGCACAAAGAGTAACCAGTGTCACCACCATCACTGTTACTTTCATTGACACCATAGTTTCAGTTTGCTGCCTGGAGCTGGTCTGGTCTGAAAGTGGTCTCTCCTTCCCTCTCTCGGGTTTCTGTGAGCTGCTGATCACTGAACTCTTTTATATACACCTCAGAGCAGGCTCTGCCCACTTGGCCAGTTGTGTCATAGCATGACCGAAATTCCCCAGAGTTTGCCCCAAACAAAGGCTGAATAAAGTTAACCTGGTCACGTGCTGAAGTAGTGAAGTGATAAATTTAGGTGTTAATCTAACCTGCTGTTGTTGTTGACATGTGCTGTCGGAATGAAAAAACACCCAACAACAATAAAACAGAGGTGAAAAAATAAACATTTGGTTGTAAAAATGTTATGCTTATAGCAAAAATTATAAAAGGTTTGCTTAATCCTTCACAATCATACAAATACATTTCATTACTTTGATTACAGTTTTTTGTCCATTCAATCAAATTCCTCATCTTACAAACAAACCATTAAGCTGATTTCATATATAGATCTCAGTAAGTGATACAGCAAGAGACACAAATGACTAAGTTTATAAGGAATGTGTGGGCATGTGGACATATTTTATGAAGGTTAGTGAGAGGAGAGGACAGGAAGATCTCAGGTGAAACACAGCAATCTCATGTTGCACGAGTTTTAAGTTACTCTTTACCAGCGGAATGGTGATTATTGGCTTGCAAATGCCAAGTTAAAAAAGTATGTATGGTCATCATGAAACAGCATAAAGATAAAAATGCTTCAACCTTTTAGTTGATCATAATTTTTATTAACTCAGTTAAACTCAAACATAGTTATTTGCTTGGAAGGCCTCCCCTCTATTACACTTGTCGGTTTGGCCATGAGTAACTATTAACGAAATGCCAGAGGCAATTATTAACAAAGTTAGTTATTCAGGTTGAAATGAACAAGTAGGAGCATCATCAGATGATCAGGAATAAATAGTCAAAGAAGCGATCAGTTTCAGTGAACTGATGTTTTATGAATGCCTCCCTGGTGAGGTGTGGTGTGTGGAACATCAGAGGAATAAAATAATTTGCACACTGGTATTCTCAAATAGCATGCTCTGCTAACAGAATAAACAACTTTTCTCACAGACGTAAGAATGTGCTAATAAAATACTTAAACTTCAAGTTAAAATACTTTAGTCGACAAACTCCTTAACTAGGCTAGTTTTAAACTCAGTAAAACGCAAAGAATAAGGAAAACTAATAAAGTACAAAAAGTAAAAACAAACAACAAAGGAAAAGACCAATAACCAATAAAACGATGCATTAAAATTACAGTTCAGTGAATCAATATGTATGTATGCGTAAAGCAGGCTTGATTATGTGACACAGAATTAAGATCTCAATTTACCAAAGAAACTATTGAGAAATCCTTTTAAGTTCTACATGCACTTTTAAGCAGCATTAATAATATCAATATACTGTCAGATTATGTGACTTTTTTCTCCATGACAACTTTATTTTTGGCCAGGCTGTGTATGTTTTTTTCAAAGAGGCAGTCTTTTATGCTGCCAGCGAGCGAAATGATTTCACGTGTGAGTGTCCCCAAAGGACCACCTGCAGCCTACGGGAAAACAGAGAGGGAGCACTCTGGAGCGCTGATGTTTTTATTCTTCTGTGAAACTCCTCCTTTCTGGGAACAGAGGATGAAAATGGGTTAATGCAGTGTATTCTGGCATTCAGAGTTTTTAGCCATCTCTTTTGTTCTCTGTCTTGTTCAATCCTTTCTATTCCTCCCACTGCCGGCTCCAACACTCTAATCTTACACAGTTTCTTTATCAGACTCAACACTTCAAACTGTAAATATTACTTCCTGTTAGAAGAAACATCGTGGAAACATCTTAAGTCTAAATCTTTTAGGAGTTTGAGTATTTTTGGATTTTAGTGTAAGTGAAGTGTAGTCAGAGGTGGAATAGAAGAAAAATGAAACTCGGAGAGAGGTGGAAGAGCGCGATAAGGCTCTGGTGAGGATTTCTAGAAAACAGAGGCAGAAGTTCAGAAATGTCAAAAAAAAAAAAAAAACCTCAGAGCATCAGAAATGATTCCCACACAACTGATGACTTCACAACCAGAGAAGACATGTTGCACCTCCTTGAGGTAGAAAAGTACCACAGCAGCAGAGGAAAAGGGAAAAAATGACTTACAGCCCACACTGCCACCTCAAGATTGGGACAGCTGACGTTAAAAGAAAGACGTTTATACGATCGAGAACAAATACGCTAGTAAAATGGAAATCAACTGTAGAAATTCTTAAAGTACGGGATCGAACATTTACGTTAATGGTTTTTGAGGTCAAAGGTGACATTAACTAATAGGTGTGAAACAGTTTACAAAGTTGTGTGTGTTAGGATATCCGTACTTTTCTAATGACCCTTATCATCGCTAAACTTGGGGATGTTGACATAGAAACAGTATTAAAGAGAAATGACGGGCTCATGTCTGTTATTTGAGAATAGTGCACGTCACTTATTTTATAAGTCATGAGAATATTTAGTAGAATTGTTTTTTCTTGCTTGAATAATGTGTTTAATGCATTTTATGCAGTAAAATGCAATAAACTGTCCCAGCGATAATAAACTAACTACTAAAACAGTTACGAACAGAAAGCTAAAATTCTTTTACTGTAAATTAGATAATTTAATTAATCTATAGTTCAATAAACTGATGAGTTAAAACACATTTAAAAAATAGAAAAGTTGCCATTTCTCACTATAAATATTGAATAGTGATGTCACATGAAAGATGACAGAAAAAAATCTGTAATATTTATGTAAAGCAAAATATCAAGGTTGATGACTCAGCTACATTTAATTACACTTTTAACAACATCTTAAATAGTATAACCACTTTGACTTCTCCCAAGACTTTAAGGGGCCTCAATGCCATTCAAATCTGTTGCAAATTCTAGTTGTTCATAATTTAATACAAGGTTAACATTTTGCATCTTTTGTCAGAGGAACAGCTTATTGGAGAGAAAAGGGTCATAAAGGACTCTCATGTAAGAACTGATAATCAAATTTGTGACTTAATTTGTGAGTTTTGTCGTATCAAATGCGTATTAAAAAGAAAAAAAAAGTAGCTGCAAGTCATCTCTTGCTTAAAGTAGCCCTTGGTTGGGGGCGCTTGTTGGTCTTTCCACCAGAATACTCCATTCTTGCATATAAAATAGAAGAAGCGACGCTAAATAAAACACAACCTAATACATGACATTTAGAGGTAAGTGGAAAACTGGAAGAAGAAAATCTGAGAAGACCTCCGTGCATAAGCCTTAAGTGGGTCGCTTGTTGTGGGTTGGTGTGGGGTTCCGTACAGATTCTTTTCTAGGTCAGAGGAACGTTTAAGCTTATACTCAAGACCCGCACATCAAACACAAAGTGCATTTAGTGCACTGAAATAGGTCACAATAACCTAAAACCTTCTGTCATCAACTTTCCACCCAAACCACAGCAGTCATTTAGGTACATCTGTTGCTTGTACGTTCCTTTGCTTTGTCATATCTATAGAGTCGCGATGTTATATAATGCACGTTGATATACTTTTATTTATAGAATTATTTAGAGTGAAGGGCTCCAATCTTGCTTCACAAGAAAAATGTGTATTTCTTTGTCTATACTGCATAAATGTTTGTTACTGACTACATAATACTGAAAGACATATTTTTAGAAAACAGTTTAAATGTATGATTTTATAAAACAGTTTTTCGACTCAACTCCTTTTGTTCATTCCAAAGCAAAACCACACGAAAAAAAAAAAAAAAAAACTAATATGAAGAGTAACTTGAAGGTAATTGGTCAAAAATAAAACTGAAGGTCTTCGTCTGTCTGATTCAAAAAGATCCCACGGTCACGTAAAATCTTGTGAGCATTTTCTTCATTCAGACTCGAGCGTTAAAAATCCTCTGATGTAGTTCATAACTGTCTTTAGCGGAAGGGGGTCTGAGCAGCTCAAAGCCTCACTTCCTTTCACTGATAATCATCTACCACATACAGTACTTGCTTAGACAAAGTCCTTCTAATGTTTGACGTTTTGCTGCGTCACAGCAGAGCAGAGCACGCGCCCTCATTATATTGAAGTAAATATTGTTATCTAGCAGTCAAGTGTGACTGACATCATTTGTTATTTTTTTGTTGTTGTTTGTTTTTTTTTTTTTTTAGCACAACCAGGTTTGAGTCATTTTAGCTGGGATTTTTCAGGAGGAACTCTGACTTATCCAACAGACAATAAAATATGACATTTGTCACCTGAAAGACGTAAGAACAGACGCTAACTTTCAGGTATTAACTTGCATGCTGGTTTCGATCCATAAAATAACCAAACAAAGAGCTGACAAAGACACAATTAACAGCGGGATTTATTGAAATAATAACTGGAATAACTTGCAGTGACATCAAACGAGCCCGGACAGACCAGAATTCCAGAAAATTCACACATGGATTCTTGTTATTTACTGCTGCTTATGCTTCTGACGTCAAAGAGCAAAAGCAAAACATGTTTGCTTCTACTTGTTGACAGATTGCAATCCATAGCATTGTAATCTGTCAACATTTAGATTACCATCTTATACTAAACACATATCTGTCCTTTACATGAGTTTTTAGCTTCAGATTAGGTCGATTTTGTTTTGGTTTAATCAGCTTTCACTGTGCATCTCCTGCTGGAACAAAATAAACTTTTCAATACTGTATTGCAGCTTCTTATCATCTTATCAGCGAGACACAATTAGTGTGGAGGACAAGAAATGAGGTTCATTAAATGAGAATAGGAAGAGTTTATAGATAAACAAAATGGCTGTCGCACATTGCAACATAATGCTGATGCTGCAAACAATAAGGTCAGCAGGATGTGTTATGAGGTTTGGGTTTGTACAATTTGTTTTATACTTTCAGGTCTCTCTTGAATCCTGAAGCGTGGAGGAAGAATTTACGCAACCGCTTGAAGAGCTTCATGTAAATTTCTGTACCCAGTGTTTGGTTAATATTTAGTAAAATGTTTGCATTAAAAATGTAATTTAACCCCACTGAAACTTTTTCTCATTACATAGTCAGTACTAGACTGTGGTGCAGTCATAACATTCAGTAGCAAATGAAATTACCGCATTCCATCGCTGAGCAAGGTGGAGCTAGCTTGATTGTTTTGCAGAGTGAATCGTTGATGCAAAATTCCTCACAGCTTCAAGTCAACTTGAAAAGAGATCAGTCATTTCAAGGTGATGAACTATTATTTTAATAAAATGTAAAACAAGGTTTGCAGCTCAAGTTGCTCCATCTACCTTTTGAAATATCAAATGGAGGAACTGAGTCATCAGTGTTATGTCAACTCCATGAACAGAGGAAATTAAATAGAACAATAAAATAATGTGTAAGTGTAATGTGTAATTGTCCTTTGGATATCAACAAAAGGTGCCAATCTGGGGCCTGAACGGGGGATTTTATGTTACAAAGTGGGTAAAGTACACGGAACGTTGTACTTCCCGGATGACCTAAATACATTGTTGCCTTGTGCTTTCCAGCTTGTTTTTTGGTATGTGGTTTGGACGGTTTCCTTCCGTTTCACAATGTATTTAAACTTCACAGCCAGAGGCAGACGTTATCTCGCAATCCCATCTGACAATCCACATCAGCTCTCTGATTTACCTCTGACTGAGAAGGATGGCAAAGCTGGCCGTGTGCGTCTCTGCTGTGCTGCTGCTGCTGGTGGCGCTCAGTGAAACCTGTAAGTGAGATTTTACAGCTGCTTTCTTTGTTTAGAATCATTGAAAAAGTCTGTGCTGTTCTTTTTGGGATAATATTATTTCTAATTTGTTAACTGAGATATGAAAAAATAGATTTTCTCTAACATGTCACTGTTTCTTTGTTGCAGCCTACCGTGGACCTTGCTGCACAAAAACTTATGACAAGCCAATTGCGTTAAAAAATCTGAGGAGTTTCACAGTTCAAAATGACACAGAGATCTGCAACATCAAGGCAATAATGTAAGAAAGAATTTGGTTACTTTGATGTGTGTAATAGGTGCTGCTACTGTGACTGTATAAATAATTATTTTCCTCTTTTATGATTACAGTTTCCTCACTGTGAAAGACAAACTTGTCTGCGCCAATCCTGAGAAGCCTTGGGTTATCAGGGCTATGAAGCATCTGGAAAAGTAAGTAGGTATCGTCACGTAGCAACTCCCAGCACTCCAGCATCACAATTTGTTCAAGATTTAACATTTACTAACAAAATTTTAATCCTCTACTTTTTTGTTTACCAGGGAACAACAAACTGGATCAGTGGAGGGTCTTCTGAGAAGATCAGCTTAAAGATATCAATCTAATTAATCAGAGTATTATATATTTGTGATTTGTGATGAGTATATATTTGTTTTCACTTTTGTACTCATTTATATTCAATAAAGTTTATATTTTGCTAAATGTTTTTGTCCATTGACGTATTTATTTAACAGGAGTTAGTTTTATTCAGATTCAGAAACAGCAGTTTTTATGATCAGTTGCAGTCAGCAGCAAAGTGGTCACAGAGGCAAGAAACTATGAAAAATATGGTAGAAGACTGTACAAATCTATTTAATTATAATATTCTCTGTATTTCACATGGCCACCAAAAGAGCACAGTGAGTCTACAGAACTATTATGACTTTGACACCTGGTGTAGTATTTAAAAATGTCGTCCTCAGAGAGACAAAAGCCATAAACTCTTTGTACTTCCTCATTGCTGAAATGTTCTGTGCAAATAAACTTCACGTGACTTATGTTTATGCGCACAGCTTGGAATTTTAAATAACATAATGAAAAATAAATGTATGACATAATTACAAAATAACAGATCAAAGCAGAAGAAACACTTGTCCAAACAACCTCTTTGAACATAACATTTATTAAACTAATATAGTAGGTAATGTCTATGCACACTGTAAAACATTTGGGCCGCGCTGAGTTGTGTCTACTATCTTTTACTCTTTAAGTCAAATAGCGAGTTTTAGATTTTGAACCTAAATGTGTGAGTTTGTGAAAGATAAACTTACAGTATTAAGTTGTGTTAACTTTTTATTAATTTTGTTAAACCTCCAAGAGTTGAATAAAGTGCTAAACTAGAGTTCTTAGTTTAGCACTTAGAAAAACTGAAACATGCCGCTAAGCAAAAACATGTGCTTAGCGGCACATGTTTGCGCCGTGAGTGACATGGAAGTACGTTACATTGATCTGCCTCTCATGTCATTAAGGCAAATGTTTATTTTAATGCAACTCAGTTTTGCAAAGCTGAAGGACAATGTCCTGCTCACACTAAATGCTTTTGAGCAGAATTCATTAACGCTTAATAAACTTAAGCACTTTTCCAAATAACTTCTTTCAACATAAAACTTATTAAATTAATATAGTAGGTAATGTTTATGCACACTGTAAAACATCTGAGCTGCACTGAGAATATAAATTTATAAGCAGTTATTTTAGCTTGATATTGAGTAAAAGTAATAGAGAAATGTGGGCTCTTAAACTAGGCGAGGGCAGTTTTTTCTTGCATATTGTGGAATAATTATTTGGTTTAAATTGCAGTATTAAAATGCACAGTTTAAGATTAATAAACTTTAAAACAATGTTTGGACAACTTCATGACCATTCATTTCTGAGTAAATATAACTGAATAAAAGTAACTACCTCTGGGAACATGGCATTATTTACTACAAATATTATATATAAAAATTCCCTTCTCGCCCTCTGTGGGTGGTCTCTTTCATCCTCTGAGCTCGGGTCCTCTA
>NW_015113213.1:121206-131041 GCF_001443285.1 Poecilia latipinna
TGCTGAACTGTTGCTGCGTTCACTAGACAGTGTGTAATTTAAGGAACCGATAGTGGGCGGCAGTGGTGAGCGGCTTCACAGGAAGGATCCACTATATGAATGGTTTCCGACATGTCTAAGTTGAGGTCGCTTACCTTTAACTGTAAAGCGCTATGTACAACATAAGTGTTGTACATAGCGAAAGTTGAAAATGTGATAAGACATCCGTGCGGTTGTAGATCTGAAACCAGGATAAGATAAAGAGATACGATAATGTCGGAGTCACTCTGAACGTAGCATAAGCTAGCTGAAGCTAACCGAGCTAGCTGCGCTGTTGATGATGACAACTGCAGAGGGAGAGATGCTGAGAAGACAAGAAAGGTAAGATTAAAAAAAAAATAAGGAAATGTCTCTAATTTCCAACTCTTATGCAACCTTTCTGTGTTGTTACTGCTTTGTTAGAGAATTATACGAACAAAATGGTGAAAGTAATGCACTTTTAAATCGTCGATTTTCATGCTTCCACTGAGAAACGGCTAACCCCTGCATGCAACCAGTTTCATACAGAAATGATTAAATATCCAACTAATGCAGCCATTACTTCCTGTTTAGGTGTCTCACAGATGTGAACAGACTGTGACTGCTGGCTTGCAGAGCCAGCAGGCTTCCAGTAGCCATGAAAGAGGAATGTGCAGGTCCGTCTTTGTTCGAGGACCTGGATTTTCCCACAAGAGACTCCTCCCTGTTCTCTGACAGCTCCACACCCATCGCTCAGCTGCACGGAGAAATCACATGGCGACGACCACAGGTTAATTACCCGGGTTGGGTTGGGTTGGGTTGGGGAGAGGAGGAAGAAATTCCTGCTCATGTTGATATTGATGCTTCTGGCAGACGACAAAAGTTTGCTGGTTTATCCTCTCAGCCAGGGACTGATTTCCCATAACAGGTGTTTGAGCTGCTGCTCATGAAAGATATTTGCACGATCGTCACGTAAGCAAAAAAATTCAGTGATGAAATAAATATCACCTTACAAAACCGGTTACAGATACTGTGGGACATTCTCACAGTTTAGTCCCTTGCACAATAATGAGTCTGTGAAATGATTTAATCCAGTGATCTCAAACTGCATTCCTCAAGGTCTGGAGTCCTGCAACGTCTAGATGTGTCCCTTGTCCTTCACACTCGAATTAAATGGTGAGACCATCTCACTAGCAGGCAGCCAAGCTCTGCTAATAATGGAGTCAGGTGTGCTGAAGCAGAGAGCTTTCTAAAAGTTGCAGAACTTTGGCTTTGATGAATGCAGTTTGAGACCCCTGAGGGTTGAGGCAAAGGAGGAGGCATTATGTAAATTTGACTTTCTTCATCTTTACATCATGTTACAGTGTTACTCCCTCTTCTAGAACATACCTGGAGTGTGACTTTGATTCTTTCATGCATGTTTGAGGAATCCTTGAATGTCTCTTGGCAGCCATTTAGGGTGCCTAAATGCTTGTCCCCACAAAGCGCTACCTTTTTCTACAAAGCTCTTTCTTGGAAAAGCACAGAGCAGCCCTCCCTGGGCAGCAATGGCAATTAGCAAACACCTGGTGGAAGTGCAGCGTCTGCTGAGATCATTATTTGACTATCTTCTCAGTCCAGTGCTCCTAACAACAGCTGTAAATGGCATAATGGGGGAGCATTGTTCTAATGTCGCGCTAAAGGCAGAATGGTCCAGGAGCTTTTTGCATACACAGAGGCCAACATCAAACTGTCAAATTGCTGTTATGTTTGATGTACAGCATTTTTATAACAACTGAAGGTAGCACAGTTACCCGATTGTGCTATAAAATGGCACCATAACTAATACCATAACTATAACTATAATGTGTTACTGTCATGGTAACACATTTTCCTGAATGTCATGGTAACAAATTTTGTTGCACCAGAGTGAAGCCCTTTGTCCTCCAGGCTTTGGTAGGAAGAGAGGAAAGAGGAAAAAACAAACTCATTCAAATGGAAATGATCAAACTTGTTTTAATTTATCATGCTATTTATTGATTTATTGGGGTAGTACAAGGCTTTGCTATTACTACATCTTTAACACAGAAAAGTATCAACTAATCACGTGGTTGTAAAATCAACAGATTTGTGTATAAAATGTATGAATGCTTTTCAGATTCCAGGGGTGGGAGTCTTCAAGCGCTTTACATTTCCATTCATTGTGCTTCAGAAGTCTGTGAAGCTGTTCTAAATAATTATTGACACTTCACAAATAAGTGAGAAGTCTAGACTTTGTATTTCTGAAAAAAAGTTCCCAGTCTGCACTGTTTATGTAACCAGAAACAATGATATCAAATATAATGTGCATCTCAGTTTGTTGCATGTTTGGCTGGATTTGGTGTAAAGAATATACTCTGATCCCTGTAGCCTTTTTTTTTTGGCAGGATAATGCATCCTTGCCACAAAAAGAAAATGTTCAGGTATCATTCGAGAAGCACAACAACAAAGTCTGAAGTGTTGGACTCCAAATTCTAGTAGGATTTTCAAGAATAACAGACCTGTAAAAGGATACCTTTATTATGCAAGCAGCTGTAAAGTCATGCCAAGTCAGTGTGTAGCACACTTTGCTGCTTTGTTAGTATCAGGGTTCTCCATCGTTTTCCAGTCGCTGAGAGCCACTGTCCTTCAACTTTTACATGCATCAGTGCTTGTTACCGGGCCTCTGCAGAACTTAAAGATGTACTGAGGAGGTAATTCATTCATTTAATTCAGGTGTGTTGGAGCAGATATGCATCTAGAAGTTCAGGACAGTGGCTCTCAAAGAACGGACCTAAAGTTGGACTACTTTTTTCTAGCAATTGAGGAGAAAGTAAAAGTGTTGCAGCCTTCTTTTAGTCACCTGACTAGCAGCAGTCATGTTACTCTTTGCTTCATAAAGCTTGAGAAAACACAAGTCCCCCCCCACATTGGCTCTAGGACCTGATTAGAACTTTAAACACAATTTTTTTTTTAAAGACTTGACACAATAACTTGTTTAATGCCTTGATATTAGCCACCTACTGTTCATTTAAATTGTTCATTTCTGCAGACTCTCTTTGAGTCTCTGTAACTTTATTTCTTCTTCGTTTCTACCTTTAATCCATATCTCAAGGAGATCTGCCGGTCGCCGTCTCTCTTCCCCACCAACGCTAACCTGGCTCATGCTAAACAAGGTCTGCTGGGTGACTGCTGGTTTCTCTGTGCGTGCACCTTCCTGCTCAAGAACCAACATCTTTTAGACAAGGTACACAAACACCAGTTTTATTGTCCCTTGTCCTACTTGAGTGCTTTAAAATCTTACACATACATTGCTCAGTATTTTTTGTTGTATGTGTAGGTGTTTCCTCCTGGCCAGCCCCAGTGGGGCAGCAGCAGGTACAGGGGCTCCTTTCGGTTTCTCATCTGGCAGCAGGGCCACTGGACAGAGGTGACCGTCGATGACCGTCTCCCCTGCATGGATTCCTGTCTCTGTTTCTCACGCTGCCACTCCCCTTCTGCGTTTTGGGTTGCTTTGTTGGAGAAGGCCTATGCCAAGTAGGTAACTTGAGAACTTCCCCCCCCGAGTCTCTTATCTTTGTTTGACCTGATAAACCGTCAAGATTTTGTTTCCTTGCTGCTTTGTTGAACATTCCCAGAAACATTTTGTTGAGTCATCAGCAATTGAATTCCTGCTTAATTCCTTGCAGGCTGCATGGTTCATACGAGCAGCTCTGGGCTGGACAGGTGTCGGAAGCCCTTGTGGATTTGACCGGCGGTGTCGCCGAGCGCTGGAGCCTGAGGGAGTTTGGTTCAGACAAGGAAGAACGGGAAGCGGTGCTGGACAGTGACCAAGTCAGGAGGAAAAAGCTGGACCTGAACCTCCTGTGCTGTGTGAAAGAAGAGTGTGCATTGAGCTGCTCCACCCACAGCACTCCTGGAGGTTAGGGAAAGTATTGCTTTGTAGATAATCCCACCACTGATCCCCCCTCCTTGCCTAACTCCGTCTTTGGCATCCCCCCTCGGATTAGGACTCGGTGAGCTGGATCAGCACCACGCTCTGACTGTGATGGAGTGGTTGGACGTGAGGAAGGTGTCAGGGAGTGAAGTGCGGCTGCTCAGGATCAGAAATCCGTGGGGACGATGCTGCTGGGCAGGTGCTTGGACTTGGAGGTAGAATGTTGTCGTGGGGAATGTTTACAGTCACGTTGGGTTTTTAGGAATATCCAAGTATGCACAAACCTGTTGGTACACCTCTGTAAATCCCCCCAAAATAACCCTCAATAGTAACTAAAATAGCTTGAAACTGATAATAAATAAAAAATGCACTGAAAATTAACCGATGAAAATCAAACATTGGTTTTACAGAATTTGTTTAGAAAATAAACTAATGCAACAGGCCTGGACAAAATGATGGTATCTCCAGAAAAGATTGAAAATAATCTGACCATAGGGATGTGTTAAAACAAAGGTGTGTCCTCTAATTAGCATCCCAGGTGTCTTCAAGTTTCAAGTGTCTTCAAAATCAGTCTGCATATTTAAATGTTGACAAGTAGTCACTCTGCTGTTTGCCGACAAGGTGTGTACCTTAGTGAACATGGCCCACAGGCAGCAAAGCAGAGAGTTGCCCCAGGAAATTAGAAAGACAATTATAGATAAAAACATGTTGGGTGCTGTGGTGGCACAACCCATGTATTGAGGTCTTGGTCCTCGTGGCGGTGGTTGCAGGTTTGATTCCTGGCCTGGTGACGTTTGCCACATGTCTTCCCCCTCTCTCATTACCCTATTTCCTGTCAAACTACTTTCAAATAAAGGCCACTAGAGCCAACAAAACCTTAAAAAAAAAAAATAGATAAAACATGTTGAAGGTGAGGGCTATAATACCATCATCTAGCAATTGATGCTCCTGTCACTACAGTTGTGCTCATCATTCAGAAGTTTAAGGTAGCAAACCTCCCTGACTGCAGGAGGAAAACTGGAGAGAAAGATGACATGTCCAGAACAACCTCCAAAAAAAAAAAATTAAAATGACCTCCGATGTGAAGGTACATCAGTGTCAGTCCTTACCATCTGTCAGTGTTTAATCCAAAGTGGATTTCACTCGAGACAATGGAGGAGGACAGCAAATCTCGAAAAAGCCAGACTTGTGAACACGTGCAGAAATATCATCGACAGCTAACAAAATTATTTGATTGCCTTGAAAGATTGAGCAACAAAACATTAAGTTGCAGGGATCATCATTTTTGCCCAGGTCTGTTTCTATATGTTTTAAATAATTATTTTGTTGAACCGCATTTGAAACACAATGTCTGATTGTCATTAGTTAACTTTCAGTACATTTTTTGTTCACCATTATTATTTTAATCAGTTTCAAGTTACATCAGTGGTACTGTGGGCATTTTGGTCATTAAGAATGTTGTCCACATGTGCATGTTGTTGTGGAAAGTTACTAAAACCTGCAGGAGAAGAAAAAAAGGTATGGAAGTTTTAAATACTTTTCCTGAGCTTAACTTAAAAAAATAGCTATGCTGAGAATGCAATCAGTCATATTTTTGGAGCTGCAGATCATATGCATCTAAACCTGATTTTGGGAACTTTTGAGAAGTGTTGTTTTAGATTACAGAGGTAAAAATAGACTGAGATGGAGTTTCCCATGGACACATTGAGTTACACCACGACTCCTGCTTTTCTTATTGTTTCGCTCAGAGGGCAGGGAGCTATAGGTGCGTGAGAATACATTGCAACTCTCATTTAAAAGGGAAACATGAGACGATCATTGACATATATACACATCTGTCACTGCCATGCTTACATAACGATATGAGTCACAATCACTACCTTCCCTGACTTCCTTTTGGGAGTAATTTTTTATTTTTTTTGCACAGAATGTTTCAACATAAAACAAAACATCTGATGTCCACTTCACCGTGTAGTAAAGACCAGGTGGTAGGCTCAGTTTAATTTGTCTCAGGACCGTCCATTTTTGCTCATAATGAAGATTTGATAGCTTTAAATTTGAGGAGACAGTCAAATTGCTTTTTAATTTCACCCAGGGAAACCATAAACAGCAGGCGTGCACTTTGGTGCGCTCAAAGCTGCTTTTAGTCAATGTGTTAAACTTGTCTAAATATAGCAAGCTTTTACAAGAAGGACAGAAATATTTTTCTTATCAATCAAGCCCAAAAGATTTTGTAAAGTGATGCCTATCTTATAATGAGGAAATCGCACAAAACCCTTTTTAGATTTTAGATCTGCAACGATGCTCCTACAAAAAACCTGACTTCGTTTATTTAAGTAAAATGCTCCATGCTAAGTTTAATTTTTGAGCAAGCAATACAATTCATAACGTAACGAATGGAAGTAGTTGTTTAATTTCTCTACTTGAAGACAGCAAGCCACATTTTCCCAGCAGAACTTCACCACCAATGCGCCATGTCTCTCCTATGGTGCCCCCTGGTGGTAGGTTTTACTCAGGTCAACTGCAAACCCTCGCCTGAGACTTCATCCGTTATCAAACCAATCCGGCCTGGTCTGTTGCTCTTGCATTCGTCTTTGATGTGAATGCTGAGGTGCTCTGTTTAAATGCTTTGACCCAGATTAGCATGCAGATTCTGCACAGCTCCGTCGGCTGTGTGCAGAACATCTCTCAGTCTGAACAATCCCTGAAAGTTTTCACTTTTGGTATGAGCTTCACAATGGCACAGCTGTCTTGTTTATCAAATACCTTTTTGCTTAAAACACTTAATACCAGTTGACTCATTAGCAAAATTAGCAAAAATAATCCGTGTTTGTTGAACTCAGACTAGTGAATGTATTAAACCCTTTTCCGAGTTGATCTCGTCTTTCAAACTGTTTGACTTTCAGCGGTATTGGTTGGAGTTTCCTCGACCCGGTTTGCGCTGCAGAACTGCGAGCCCGAACAGCAGAGGGCGAATTCTGGTTAGACGAGGCCGAGTTTACGTCTCAGTTTGATGACATCACAGTGGGATATCCAATTGGCAAAGATGGACTCTTGAAGAGTGTTTACACAGGTTATTCATCTATTTTCTTTAGAAACTAGTGTCAAACATTTAGTGGTTGGCTGAGACTTTCTGATGTTTAAACGTGTTTTGTAAGTTTCTCCTCCTCTTACAGGAACCCTGCTCACACACAGCCACCAGCTGGCTAGCCGGTGGATTAAAGGCCACTCTGCTGGCGGAAGCCGAAACACCAGCAGCTACAGCAGCAATCCCAAGTTTTGGCTCAGAGTGTGCGAGACAGGCGAGGTTCTCGTGTCCTTGCTGCAGCATCGAAAACGCCGAAACACGGAAAAATACGCACAAGCGGACCCGGAGGACAGCAGTAACACAAAGCACCAGCATTACCAAGCTATCGCTCTACATATGTGGAAGGTCTGCGCCGTGCAAAACATGATGGTGACTCGTGTGTTGCTGTGCAATTTACTTGGAAATGATTCTCCACAGGTGGAAAAGAAGCGTTTCAGTCTGAGCCGGATGTTAAACAAACCGCCTTGTGCTTCTACTCACTGCCATTCCTACGAGAGAGAGGTGGTCCTGTGTCGGCCGCTGGAGCCTGGATACTACCTCCTCATTCCCAGCACCTACCAGCCAGGAGCCGAGGCCCGCTTCCTCATCCGGGTCTTTTCCTCCTCCCCTACGTCACTCAGGTAGGAATCACCTGTAGGGAGCAGAAAGTGCACCACACGTTTACAACGTTAGAATAACGATCTTCAATTTATCGTGGGAGATTTTATGTGATAGACTAGCACAGGAGGTTCTCGACTTTCTGCAACCTTTTTGTCTATCTAGGGTGTTTCCTGTTTACATTTCCGTTAAAATTACAATGTTTCTGTTGATTACGTCCTTTTAATCTGAGCATCTTCTCCCGAGGCGAGTGTTGCACAACTTCAACCGACCAAGATGATCGTCAATCTAAACAGAACAGCTGCTTAAGAAGAGTGTAAATAAGAGCCAAGAGTGCTAAAAGTAACTCTGGAGGAACTTCAGAGGTCCCCAGCTCAGCTCCAGTGAAAAATGGATCAAATTTAACGCTCAGTGAATATCTCCATTGAATCTGACTGAAGTCGTGAAGAAGAGAAGGGAAAATATCAGACTTGAAATCTGTGAAGCAGGCAGAGACAAATCCATAAAGAAAGGTGGTTCTGCAACTATTTGCACATGTAGACTGAACACAGCTGCGGTTCACATTTTTCAGGTTTCTGTTTAAGAAAATTAACAACAATGCACCATCTTCCTTTCACTTTGCAAATATATTCTGCTTATTGTCGGTTTATCTCACAAAATCCCTATAAGATTTATAGAATTTGGTGGTTTATGAACAAGTCAAGAAAAGCAAAATTGTGTTTACAAGATTTTGGTTAATCCCCCCCCCCCACTTTGGTAGATTTACTCAAATGTATCATGAGGAAATGACCATGTGTGACTAATTAAAAAGCAAAAGCTGACATTTAAACAATAAAACCTCTTTCTTTTTACAGAGCATGGGTTTATTTGTAAATATTTATGTCTCTATAAATATCACACTTTTCCCCCTTAGAAGAAGTGTGACATGATTGTTTGTTAGTTAAATAACAAGGCCATTGCTTTCCTCAGTGCCCTAAAAAGCCCAGCGCCCTCACTGCCACTGACGTCGGATGGTGAGTGGGAGACCAGCTTCTTCCGCGGCTCGTGGATAGAAGGAAGGACGGCAGGAGGAAGCAGGAACTTCCCGTCGTACTGGCAGAACCCCTGCTTCCCTTTTGCGGTGTGTGATGAGCCAGCACTGACATCTGGAGTTAATGTCAGGATTACTCTGCACCAGAGCCGCCCGGACACCGATTTGCATCCCATTGGTTTCCACGTTTACAAGGTCAGTCAAATATCAAGGGATTATCCCTGCAGTCTGTTTACACGTGAGCTGAAATTGACTTTTTTTTTTTTTTTCACTTTTTTGACTCTAAAGATGACTTAAGTTATTTTTTATCAGCATCAAATAAACTTTAACTCATCTTACAAAATGATGGATCTGAGATAATATTTTAATTTTAGGTTTATAATTTACTCAGGTACTGCAGGTGGAGTCGGAACAGACGGCAGCCAAAGAAAAGGATCCTGTGGCCAGCTGCGTCCCGCACTGTTACACCCAGGATGTCAGTCTGGCCTGCGCTCTTCCTCCTGGATCCTACACCGTAGTGCCGTCCACTTATCAGCCCGACTGCTCAGCAAAGTTTATAATCAGCCTGGCTAGGAAAATACACAGGTTCGCTCTGTTTTCTATGGTTTTATCAACAGCTCTGTCACATCAAAGTATAAATTTATTACTTTTTTGGTATTAACAGGATGAGATGAGAAGATCCATTCAGCTGTTACTGTGTTACTTTATTAAACACAAGTCCCTGTCTAAGCTGCTCTGACCTTTCACCTATTTAGCAGCTTTTTTCTATCCTTATGTATAGTTCATAACACCCTCTTTTTCTCACTTTAGATATTAAATCAGGCTAATGTTCTCCCGTTTTAGTTCGGCTAGGATTACTAGCATTATTTTTATTTGTTAAATGCTAGAATAATTTATATTTTCACTTTTTTTTGTTTCCATTTTATTTTTCTTTCTTAAGTTTACACACACTTCCTTAGTACCGTATTTTACGCACTATAAGGCGCACCTAAAATCCTTCAATTTCCTCAAAAACCGGCAGTGCGCCTTATATATGGACCAATATTGAGCCACAACAGGTCTAGCAACTACAGTAAGCATAGACATAATATAAGGATAGACGCCTCATGATCCACTCTCGCCTATTGTCGCTGATGAGATTTAGGGCGGCCATCTTGGAGCGGTACTCCACTCCACTCAGCGTTATGTG
>NW_015113213.1:135520-136353 GCF_001443285.1 Poecilia latipinna
GTCTATTCTATGCGCCTTATCTATGAAAAAAGTTTTAAAATAGGTCATTCATTGAAGGTGCGCCTTATAGTGCGGAAAATACGGTACTTAGTAGATTTCTCTTTTAAAAGGTATGACTTTCAGTATTTCTACATAATCTTCTTTCCATGTGACGACAGCTATTCTGTGAAGTGCACCAATTGCTTTTGCAGCAAAAAATCCACACATGATGCTGCCAATGCCATACTTCATCACACATCTTCAAAAATGTATTTATTTTTCTCCCTGAATGCTTTTTACTATCGCTAATCTTGCTTACTATGTTCTGCATCATTTTAATTAGCAAATATAAATAATTTTAGTATACCCAACTGACTTAAAACAGGAACAGTTGAGTCTGAGTCAATGTTTGTGAGGAAGAGAGATAAAAAAGTTATGCATCTTTTCAAGCGGTGTCTTTAAATATGTGTTTTGGTGGTGGCGTCCTCGGCTAGTAAACTCGGCCAAACATCCTTCCTTCTGTTCTGCAGTCTGCTCTGAGTGTGTCACACTTCTGTTTTTGGTTAAATGTAGACATTACAAAGGCTTATTGATACATGTAAACAACAAGTGAAGTCCTCTAAGCCTGAAAGAGAGAAGTTGATGCTGACTGAAATGAGTTTGTGTAACTCTTCTTATTTAGTTGTCGGTCACCTAGTACAATACAGAATAAAAACTCTTCACAATGTGGCTTTGACTGCAGGCAAGTGGTCCGACAGGCTCCACCAGCGCTCCTCAGAATTCTTTATTATTATTATTTTTTTTAGATTTGATCGTATAGTTTAAACAATAAATATAACAGTTAACAAATTTCC
>NW_015113213.1:139287-158791 GCF_001443285.1 Poecilia latipinna
TGGAAGGGAGAACATTTTATTGTTTCATCAAAAAGTCAAGTTGGTCAACATCTTTTTTTATTCGCATTTTATTGTGTAACTCTTCTTATTATGTTGTTGGTCACCTAGCACAACAAAAGATGAAAAACTCCTCACAATGTGATTGACTGCAGCCAAGTGGTCCGACAGGCTCCACCAGCGCTCCTCAGAATTCTTTTATTTCTCTTTTTTTTTAGATGTGATCGTATAGTTTAACAACACTTACAACTGTTAACAAATTTTCAAAACTAAAACAAAACATTCTTATGCAATGAATCAATCAAAAATAACATCAACAGCAATAAACAGAAAAATAAAAGACAACAGCTACATCAATTAACAGTCAAAACACTCACAAATATTTTTATATGTAACAACAAATTCATTGTCTGAAGCCACCTAGCACAACAAAAGATGAAAAACTCCTCACAATGTGATTGACTGCAGCCAAGTGGTCCGACAGGCTCCACCAGCGCTCCTCAGAATTCTTTATTATTATTATTTTTTTTAGATTTGATCGTATAGTTTAAACAATAAATATAACAGTTAACAAATTTCCAAAAACAAAACAAAACATTCTTATTCAATGAATCAATCAAAAATAACTAACAGCAAAAACAGTAAAATAACAGACAACTGTTATGCCATTTGACAAGTAAAACATTCACAAAACATTTTATATATATATAAATAAATTTATACTTTGAACCCACCTAGTACAATACAGAATAAAAAACTCTTCACAATGTGGCTTTGACGGTAGGCAAGTGGTCCGACAGGCTGAAAAATAAAAGACACGGTTAGCGTCGTGACTGAGTGGTCAGCCACGAACACCAACCGGCGCAGCTCCTGCTTATAGGGTCACATGAGTGGTTGGGTGGTTTCCAGCCCAACCACGAGAAAAACTTTACAATTTATATTTGTAGATGCTAAATATTTTTACAGTACTTCGTTAATTGTTGAACTAGAAAAATATGACCCTAAGTAAAAAAAGAAGTGAAGAGCTGCCTCTCTCTCACCTACCTCCACCCAGCGCTCCTCAGAATTCTGGTTTGGGAAGCCGCGAGAGTGCCTGACGGACCCGTTGCATGCAGTCACTAATCACACCACTAGGTGGCTCCAAACAAACGCATTGATCAAAAATCTCATAAACACATACAACCCTACAATCATTTTGATCAAAACTCTCACAAACAGACACACACAAGCTTTTCTCTCTGTTACAGTTGCGTATAATAACTTGTTGAAGAACCGCCATTTCAGTTTTGATCTAAAACAATGTCTGTCTTGTGTTTCTGCCAGGAAAGTGGTGAAAAGTCAGGAAAAGCTCGGGAGTGCCATTCACGAGGTTGGTTAGTCTGGTTACATGATGCATCATGTCAAAACGACATCGAAAGAGATTAAAAAAAAATCATTAACTTTGATTATTGATAAAATATGCATTTTGCTGTTTCTTAAACAGTCTTGGATAAAAAGGTTAGTCTTTCTTTTTCTGTCATTCCTGGGTTTTGGATTGCAGCTACAGTTATACTGCATTTTGAAGACATACTTATGGAAGCTAAATTTAGCAACTACAACTAAGTAATAAAATATCTGGTCAGTATTTAAGTTTGTCATTTATGATGTAACCTTCAAAGACTGTCGTTGTTAAAGCACAGAAAATATAAAAAAAATATTTATACATCTCGTGAAACTTTACTTAGTTTTACTATCATATTTACTCTGAGTGGACATAGTATTAAGGTTTTGCAGCAGCTCAGTCAGAGTCCCTCACTTGAATCTGATAGTGAATCTGTGGAGGGAGCTAAAGATTAGTGTTATGTTACAGAGGCCTTCCAACTTTAGAGATTTAGCTTCTCATCAAGTCAGTAGAAACATACAAAAAGCTACTCGGCAATGATTAAAAAGGTTTGATTGCTTTAATCCCACAATAGATCTTTCCACTTATTATTGAGACAGTTATAAATAGTTTTTGACAAGTAAATAAAAACAAATATATTTTAAGAATAATTTTAAGTTGAAATCTGCCAGGGGTATGAGTAATTTATTTCTGCCCACTTTTTATGCTATCTAAAGATCAAAAGGATATATTTGATAGAGAAAATCAACAGGGAGATTTGACAGAATGTGTCACATCGACATGACAGAGCATGCATGTTGAACTTACTTTTAGATTTTAACTTTACCACTTGTCGTCAGAAGGTGGCAGTACTGAATAACCTGTCTTGTGTTTTGTGTCTCTGGGTGGCAGGTCTCTCACATCTCTGTGATGAAAACCTAGTTCTCTGGGACTGACGTCAGCCCACCACCCCGTGCCTCTTGGCCCACGATGAAACGCCCGGTTCCACCGTCAGCGCCGACCACAGAAAGCATGACTGTGTTTGTGTTTGTATATATGGACCATGAGCGGCTGGCCAGGCAGGGGGACAAACCACCGGGGTCTCTGTACAGCTCCACAATCATCTGTGATTAGGACATCAGAGGTTGTCGGTGGGCTGGGCTGCTAATGAAGTATGACGGGACCGGCTGGTGTAAACAAACAGCGGCAACTGAAGAATACCGCCACTGCTCTCGCTCATTCACTCACTGGTGCGCCCGCCGGCCCGGAACAAAGAGTCCTCTCATGAGGGTCCACACAGAGGCATGGGAGGCATGGGGGGCAAGGATAGCGGTGATGGTCTACGGTAGCAGAACCAACCAAACCGCACAACACCAACCCAAACCAAGCCATACCAACCTAGAATTTTTCCAGACATTCCTTCCCCGGCAAACATTGTTGCATTGTTTGTGTCAAGAGGCAAACACTGCTTTGACTATCATTTTACATCAAAACGACTAAACCTTTGAGCCAAACCCAGAGAAGTCTACCTAGTTCCCTTCCTCACCCTTCACCTCCTTTTTAGTCCCTTATACTCGGTCCACAGCTCTTGCTGGACCTGATCACAGCCACTGTTTGAAGTTGCCGCAAGAACAGAGGACAAGCAAAGGGGATGAGACGAGAAACACGGCACATCAGAGGATGCCGGTTCAAACAACGAGGCTGCCAGTTCTCGTTTTCTTGTATTGAGGCTGTGCATGTGCGGTGGTGTGTGTCCATCTGCTCGTACCCGTCCATATCTGTGAGCTGAAGTCACCAGACTTCTGATCGCTGCAGCCAGAGGGACTGCACACTTTTACATAAACAGGATCTCATTGACCACTGGTACTTTGTTGTATATTTATACCATTAGTTATTTATCATATTTGGAAATATTTATTATAAATTTAATAAAATGTTAAACTAAACAAAAATTAGTTGTTTTAATGAAATTTTGACATGTTGGTTTCTCTTTGCGTTGTATTTTTTTCCAGTGAGAATTTGTTTCTAAAAGTTTTGAGACAGTTTTTTTTTTTTCCTGTCAGACTTTATTGCTTTAACTTTGACTTCTCTTTCTCGTACCTCTATGCTATATTGAAGGTTAGTAATAAATGTGCCTTGTTTTAAATTTTTTTATGAAGAAATACATCAGGTTTATGTTTTAGTCATTGTTTTAGACCACTGAATTGGGCCACGTTTTCCCTGTGACACAGCGCTCCTTCAGGCTGTAGGAAACCTTGTTCATCAAAATGCTACTGGATCTGGATTGCTACTTGTAAAGAAAGTTTTGGTATAATTTTTAGTAATTTATTTAGATGAGAACACATTTAACATTTTGGCTAGCACAGCTTATTGGGAAATTAAGGTCCCAGAGTCTAGAAGAAGAGTACAAAGGCACTAACTTAAAGTTGCTTGAATTTAGTGCCTTTATATATTTAGTGCCAGTATAAACGTTTCCAAAGTAAGCCGTAATTTTGGGATCGTGGAGATGCTGGTTTAGTTCTTAGAAGGACTTGGTACCATGCCCCCATTTCACACAACTCATACCAAAAAAATGCCCCAAGTACTGCGTGTACATAGTGTAAAATGTGGCAGACATGCATATTATTATGTTGGCATTTGTGCTTGAAAAACGTTTCAATCAGTGTCACAAAATAACTTATTTTTCTGAAAAAAGGAAATTTGGGTTTTCCAAATTTAATAAAATTATTTAAAAAAACTGAGTTATATCAATAGATATAACTCAGTTTTTGTTAATGAAGCAAAATATATCGCACTCATTTTTTTTTTTTTTTGTTAATTTAAGGAATGTTATTAAAGAAAATAAACTATTTAACCATATTCTTCTTTATCGTGGTGCGCGCCATTGACTCATAATCTCGTTTTTTCACGTCAAAAAACGAGATTCTCGGCGTCAAAACTTCTGGTGCTCTGCGCCTGCGCGCCTCACTCTTGACCTCTCCAGCTCGCTGCAACTGCCAACAAGCCGCATGCGCGTCCATGAGCAAGGACCGCGCGTCACAGTTCCTGCGGAACTCGGGAGGCTGTTGTCGGACTCCGAAAGCTAGACTTCTATCTAGAAAATAATGAACAACAAATTTGATGCGTGAGTACAGGTTTTGATTAATTATGTGCGTTACAGCGGCGTGCTGGTCGCTTTTAGACACTAACCGAGGGTTGAAAAGTTACTATGGGCGACGTTGTATTAAATGAGAGGTGTGTCAGCTTTATGGCGTGGTAGTATATTCTTTGAATGTTTTTTTTTAAGTCATCTGAGAGTGAGGTTCTCTAATATGAAAGTATATATTGCCGAATAAAGCAATAATGTAAAGTAGAAGGTTTACTCAAGGTTGGTCAGTAGTTAGCTTAGCTTAGCATGCCGTAAGCCAATTAGGCCCTCGATCCTCGGTGTTGTAGTAGTTGAGAAGTGAAAGACGGCGTGCGAACCCGGGGAGAAAAGTAGAATCAGAGATCCCTAATATACAGACAGATGTACTAGCTCTCCGTTTGACAGAAAGTGAGTTGCATTTAATGCACCACATTCATAGAGGAGGATATGCGCTTCTGTTTTTCAATTAAACATGATCTGTTTTAAGATTACGGGGGAAATAAGTTTATCAGAACCGGCTAGCTAAAGTAACCTGCAGCGGATCTTCACGCCACGAGGTCATCATAATTGACATTTATGTTTTGGGGTTTGTGTTGCATGTTCAGCCGTCCGTCTATTACAGTTGTGAATAAAAACAAGAATGGACTTTGTCCTAACTAAAGCACCACTAATAATTAAAGCCTCAATTATAATCATAGACTTTATTAAAATCTGTTTGCCTTTGGTATCAATTTAGAGTCAACTCCTGGATTTATTTTGGTCCTTATGTTTCCATCTAATCCAGGTTGAAAGACGATGACAGTGGAGATCACGAGCAGGATCAAGGGTCACCGAAAGACAGTGAAAAGGAAAAACTTGAAGAAGACAAGGAGCAAAACATTATAAAGAAAAAAGTAAGGCAGTACAACAACCTCTTGTCACCCCTGCAGAAATGTAGGAAAACCACAGAGTCTGATGGCAATGCCTAGTCTTCTTTGAGGATTGACTTCAGGATTAAGATTTTTTTATTTTTTTTCCTTCTTGAAGAAAACAATGTGCTTTGGGTTCTTTAATCAAACTGGTTTTGGAAATTAATACAAATGAAATATGACCATTTGCATTAAAAACTGTATAAAGTAAAAACTGCTGTTTTAGTTTAATGACATTAAAGCTGAGAGTTCTTGATTTTGATTAAAGTAATAAATGTAGGTAATTTTCATTATTTTACCTGCTGATAAAGGCCATTCCAAGTAAAGTCTTTTTTTTTTTTTTATCCCTTCCTCACAGTGATGTAATAACAGTTATAACTACACTGGTTTCTTGTTGTGGTAGATGGTGGTGCCAGGACCAGGAGAGCATCCCCTTCAGTACAACTACACGTTCTGGTACTCGAGGCGTACTCCAGGGAGACCGGCCAGCACTCAGAGCTACGAACAGAACATCAAGCAGATCGGCAGCTTTGCCTCGGTCGGTTACTTATCAACTCATCTGCATATACGGTCTCCACATGCTGCATTTGTTGCCCCTTTTCATCTTTTTATTTACGTAAAATCCTTTGCTATTCTCAAGGTGGAGCAGTTTTGGCGCTTTTACAGCCACATGATCCGGCCTGGTGATCTCACAGGTCATAGTGACTTCCACCTGTTTAAGGAAGGCATAAAGCCCATGTGGGAGGTGAGGATTTTGAGATCCTAAATGATGATCTCAAACCTTTCTGCTTGGTCCATTTGGAGCATGATTTTCAACCTTGCCTTGGGCTCATTCCTCGTCTTTAGGATGATGCCAATAAAATGGGTGGGAAGTGGATCATTCGCCTAAGGAAAGGCCTGGCGTCTCGATGCTGGGAGAACCTGATCCTGGCCATGCTTGGGGAGCAGTTCATGGTCGGAGAGGAGATCTGTGGCGCTGTCGTGTCAGTACGCTTCCAGGTGAATCCAGCGACACACAAAGCACACACCCGCTGCATCGCTTGATCTCAGCACTCAGACCCGTTTTGTTTTGAATCAGGAGGACATTATATCCATCTGGAACAAAACGGCAAGCGACCAAGCGACGACGGCCCGCATCAGAGACACGCTGCGCCGAGTCCTCAACCTGCCTCCCAACACCATCATGGAGTACAAGACACATACAGACAGCATTAAGTATGTATGTCTCCTCGTTTTATTATTTTTTCCTTCAACCTTTCTGTTTCCTAATCATTTTAATAATTTTTGCATGCTTTTTAGTAGCGAACCATATGAATTTAAAATTCTGCAACTTGTCACCTTTAATTTATGTATTATAACTTGCATAATATACTCTTATAACAACCACAAACTTCAATGTGTTTTTATTGGACTTTTAAATGATCACTCCTCAAATAAAGCACCTTTACTTAATTTTTTTACATAAATTTGCCTGTGTGTAATTTAATCTGAGGCTAGAAAACATTATTGATCTAGCATCATCTTCAAGACCGAGGAGCACAGCAGGGTTAGGTTTGAAAGCAATTTCCCAAGCTTTCAACATCTCACTGTTCAATCAAATCATTTGAAAATAGAGTATGGCACAACTTAACTTTCTAATCATAGACGCAGCCTAGAGGTCCATGGTAACTTGGAGGAGCTGCAGAGATCTCCAGCTCAGGTACGGAAATGTGTGGATTGGTCAGCTGGAAAACCCAACAGGGTGCTCAGATCAAATTAGACCCTTTATTTATTTATTTTTTTGTTCTTTCTTTCTTTCCTTCCTGCAAAATGCTGCTTGGTGGAAGGTTAACACTTGCACATCACCACTGTGAAAAATGGGAGTGGGAGCTGTGCGGGTGTTTTACCTTCAGCGCAAACGGGGCAGCTGGTTAGAGTTGGCGCTAGATACGGAGCAATACTAGAAAGAAAGTTTGTTAGAGGCAAAGTTGTTAGTCTGATGTAAGAAGCTGGTAGTGACGCATCCCAAAACACAGCAACGTTCACTCAGCAGGCAAAACGACCCATGTCCGACTTTTTCATGGATGTCAGAACAACGCAGAAAATCCAGTTTGTGCCACGTCCATATGTGGTGCTAAATCGGATACATAGTTTTCAACAATGTCTGCAGTGTGAACGGTCAAGCAGCATTTTATCAGACTTTTACGTCATTGATCATAGAAGTAAAAATCTATGATCAATGCAAGACGAGCATCATACTCATTCACCAGAAGAAGCTAGACGCTGTAAATTACAATTATAAAATTATGAAGTAGTCAGACTATGGATCCAGATAGACTTCTCTCCAGAAGTTACAGTCAATGCCACACAAACAGCTTTAGCGATTTGGTGGCTTTCTTTTTACTTGGCGCGGGACACTTTGGGTTTGTAAACTGTCCACACAGAAGTCTGACTGCAACCACATCATTCAGTAATCTAAACAATCGCAAAAACAAAACAAATGGATTTGAGCATTAAGACCTAACGTCAGAACGTAACCGATTTGGTGTAATATATTCAGACACTTACTCATGCATACCTTTGCAATACCGCGAAATTAAAATTTGATTCACATTTGTAATTAAAATTTAAAACCTCAGCATTATTTTCATTCTATTTCACAGTTACACACTAGTATGTTTTAGTCTGCCACATAAATCCTGATGAAATGCATTGAGGTTTGTGGATTTTCTGAGATAAGTTATTTTAGCTAAGTTGGAGAAAAAAGGCTTAAGTTTTGCACAATAAATAAATAACGTATCATTTAACAAGATTCACATTTTGTAGTGAGATCAGATTGTAAAACTATCTTCAAAAAAGCCGTGGGACGAAGAAGCAGTTAAACGTCTGCAGCATATGGGAGGAAACTGGCTGTAATGGATGCTCCACACTCTGTCGCCATGTTGCTAATCGGGTTCTGTATCCTGAACCCACTCGTCTTTTCTGCTCTTCTTGCCAG
Organism: Poecilia latipinna; assembly: GCF_001443285.1. Lineage (NCBI taxonomy): Eukaryota > Metazoa > Chordata > Actinopteri > Cyprinodontiformes > Poeciliidae > Poecilia > Poecilia latipinna. The sequence continues at coordinate 147,657 of NW_015113213.1, forward strand.
ATTTCCAGCTTGCTTATCTGTCTTATGCAGAACATTCATTTTTATTTCATTTCTCCTTACAATAATGACGGAAGCAGATTTTTTTCCCCCTGAAACTGCCTCCTAATCTCACCTGCTTGAGGATGAGAACCATAAAGACTTCTTCTTAATCATGATGCTTTCATTCAGTTTCAGTCAAATTCAGCTTAAACACCTGAAGCAGACTATAGTTTTTCCCTCAGTAGTCTTTATTATGTGTGCTGTATTTTTCTTGTGGATTTCTGCCTCTTGTTTCTAGATTTTGAGTTTCCTTTGACTTACGACCTCTTAGAAAACATCTGGCTTGTAGAAACCTGGATGCTTTATGGGAAATGTTTGCTAGCTTCACCTCGCTTAGATATTTACACCCAGAGAGTAATTAGAGAAAATGTTTGTTTTAAAATCCTCAAGTGATCCCGGCTTTTATGGGAGACGGTTTCCCCAAAGAAAGCAAATCATAAATATGTCGACAAAGAAGTGGAAATCTGGGTTGTTTTTACTGCTGTTTGAGTGACCTTAAAGTAAACCTTTATATTTTACTGTGAATGATGAAGCACTGGATGCTCCTCCCTTCGCAGAGCCTGGGAAGACTTCCATGGTCTGGTGAATGCTAGTGGCGGACGTTAGCCCCTCACACGGAGATACTCTGGGAAGAGTAAGAGCTGCTTCTGGTTTAGCTAATGAGAACTAAACGGGATTCCCTTCCCGGTGCGTTTTAACATCCTCCTGCCGTTGTCCGTCTGGTTCGTGCAGGTTTGTGTGTTTACGTGGCGTGTTGAGGGGTGGACGAGTCCAGGGCTGGATACCTCTGCGTGGATCGGCACTGTGCAACATGAGGACAGAGGAAATATCCACAGGAACAGAGGGCCTGAAGACCATTCCCTATTTTTGTCCAGTTTTGATGCTTGAAAGGAAAGACACGCCAGCGATCGGCAAAGCGAAGAGAAATAATCAGTCAACCGGAGAAGAACGAAGCCTTCATTATTCTTGTTTACGAGTTTTAACATGTTAACTTGCCAGCAGAGGGAGGCTGTGTGACTGGTGTCTGCTCATCCGTCTGTTTGCTGCCAAAGTGTGCTGGACAAAATACAACGAAACTTGTTTGATGTAGAAATGAATGTCATGTATTGTTGAGCAGAAGCTGTTGACACGAGTCTGCTGAGGAGTTTTAGTGGGACTCAAACAGGCCAACAGGTGGACAAAGTTTTATTACAGCGATGTATTTTAAATGCCATTCCTGTCATTCTGAACACAATCGCATCATTTTCATGTACGATATACTCGTGTATACTTTATGAATCTGTCATTTCACTCTCTCCGACATGGACCTTTTACTCTGAACAGAGACGGGCCGTCCCGCGGTGAGCAGAACGTCGCATCGGAGCTTTCTTTAAGGTTCACTACTAGCTGCCTCAATCACAGTGCCTGGCCTCGAGCCTCGAGCTGTCCCATCAGTTGAAGGTATACGACGTCTTCAACTGGTTCATAGAAAGGACTTTACTTAAACGTCCACAGTGAAAGCCTCCCGAGTCCAGTATTTATCACCTTTTACAGTTTATCAGCAAATTACATGAAACTTTACCCAGGATCAGGGTTTGTTATAGATTTCATCCTGGGCAATTATTCTTCTTTTTTTTTTTTCTTTTTAAGGTCTGAAGTTTGTAAGTCTAATTCTGCCCAATATGTTGTGGCAAATGATGGAAGAGTAACATTGTTGGAGATGTGCACCTGATGGATTCTAGCAATAAAAGTTAAATATGCATCTGCTGCTAAGGGTGGCTCAGTTTTGTTTTTCTGCGTTGTAGACGAAGAATCCAATGTTTTCGTTTCTTCCTGCCTTTGTTCATCTTCTTTGCCATCGGAGGAGCTTGGCTTTCTTTTTCCTAGTTTTTGGTTTTCAACTCATCTCAAAGAACATGTGGTTCTGAAAAGACAGCAACAGTTTAGAGAACGTACTTGCTATTATTCCTGCTGTTGCAAAATATATTACAGAAATGTCAACATTTGTTTTAATACATAGTTGAACAAAAATCTAGAGTAAACTGGTAAATTGATCATCGGTTTTAAAAAGAAGTTTTCAAAACCCTCAGTAACCAAGACATGCCCTGGATTTGATCAAATCTACCATCTTGAGTTTCACGATCTTAGCTGGCACATGATCACAAGTATTGCATACTTATAGAAAAATATGACAGGATGATCTCTGAAGCTATGAAGAGAAGTTATGGAGTCCAAGCAGCTACACTAAGTTTCATACTTGCCAGTAAGAAAGTAGCTGCCAGAAGCAGGAGTTTAGTATGTGGCTCCAAGCTCTGCGGCACTGCAGAAAAAGAACAAACCCACCAAAGTTAGGAAACTGATTTTGATTCAGAAAAAAATAAATATCTACCTCAAAGAATCTCATTCACCAAACGGGTGAGAAATGTCTGGGAAGAGACTGATAACTCACAGCTTCTGTCTTTGGAGCTATAATGGCCTTTTTTGTAGTTTTTTTTTTTTTTTTTCTATTTAGACATGCAACCACCACTAACTTTATTTTGCTGGGATTTTATGTGATACACCAACAAAGGGTGGTGCAGAACGAGAGCTTCTTAACGATTATCTATGTGAATGAAACCAGCATCAGAGAGGTAACAAACACGAAGCAGATTTCCTAATTACTTGAGACAAAGTTCCATTTATGTGGGAAAACCGACACTGCAGATTGCCTTGAACGCACCATCCCCATTTTGAAAATCAGGTCTCATTTTGCTCCCACTTCAACGTTATGCACCACCTCATATATGGTTCACTTCAATAAAACTTTAAATGCTTTGGCAAAGCACTGCATTGTGCCAGCACAATATACCGTCCTACACTGGAACAGATCATGAGAAAAAGAAAAGATCTCTCACTGTTTCACAGTTGTCATTTTTGTAACAAATGGTGAAGGGTTAGAACTCACCCTCCAAGCCAAAATATTCATGATCCGTGTTACGTTCATTGCTGAAGCCGGGCCACTTCTTCCATATTGTACCCATTTGCTCTCCAATGTTGGAAACAATCTGTGAATCATTTTAAAATCATTATTAAAATAGCGCTGTGTTGGTGGTGAGGGGATTTGGAGTGACTTGCAAAAGTACTCATGCCTGTGGAGCCTCCTTGTGCCACCAATTTAATAATTTTATGCAATAGACAACAGAGCTAATGGGGAGATGAATGGAGCTAAATACAGGGCAATTCTAAAAGAAAACCTGCTGGACGCTGCCAGGGATTTTCAAATGATGCGACAAAAATGTGAAAAAGTCCAACAGGCATGAATGCTTTTGCAAGACATCGTAAATAAATAAGATCACCTGAAACTGTTGGTTGGCGAAGCAGCGGAAGGGGCAGCAGGGGCCCTGAATTTGGATCCTGGAGGCTCCTTGCGGGTCGCAGACCTCCAGGAGAGGGGTGAACATGCTCCACCTGACCACACAACCAGGCAAACACGCAGCAATAAGCAACCTGGCAGAAACACGGCACAGTGCTTCACACGGTGGCACGGCCTGCCCTGATGCTTGGGTAACCACATTTTCAGCTGTCGTGACTCTGCAGCACAAAAACCATTGTCTGCTCAGTGTCGGAAGGGCTCAAACTGGGGCACGATTTATTCTCGCACGACTGAGAGAATATTTATATCAAGTCAGTCTCTGGTCACTGGAACCTCTGAGGGGTCAGTCCCAATTAGACTCAACGTTGAAGAGTGCGGATTCACGTAAAGACACTCCAGAAAGCCTCGGGGTTAGATTGAGGCCATAGGAAGAAAGGAAGTATTTTTGGGGTGACTCTTCCCATCACTGAGCATCTCTGTCGGTGTATTTCCATGCAGGCAGCTGCTTGGTGAACTCTTCCAGGTTTAGACTGCAGCTGCAACTGCGTGGAACATTAAAGACTCGCATTGCTATTTACAGAAAGGCCTGAGAATCTAAAGTGGCTCAGTCTGGACAGAGGATGGAGTGACATGGAAAAATGTCCATGTGATTAGCTGTTCAGTCGCTCAATCTGATACAATATGGTATTATTTATACTTAACAAATCCAATTTAAAAAAAAAAGGTCCTGATTAACAACATTTAGATTAACAAATGGCCCTTTTAATATTTTATTTGGTCTCAGATCTCAGCTGCTGTCCAATCAGACTGAACTTGGTCCAAGTTGTCTATGTACCATGAATTATTTTTGGATAGCTACCAGTTTGGTATCTATTTGCATTTTCATTTAAACTTTAAACTTCAGAATATGTTCCAGGTGGTGCTGTCCAGTACATTGTATTGTGCTCTGTAGATTTGGTACTCTTGCCTGTTTGCAGCTTATTCTTTCTCATTTGTTGCATGTACAAAAAGTGGCTCAACAATGACACAAAGATTTACCTAGATATTATTATTATTATAACACATCAGTTTTAAAGTTGGTATTATTGATGACACAGAAAATTTTAAAATCAGACTGCTACTGAATATGTTGTTTGGTTTATTTTCCAAAATAATTTAGACTTAGACCTACTCTCCCCTACCTGTAGATCTTGTTATTATGTACTTCAGCCTCATAATTTCAAAAGATACTTACTGTAATCATATTACTCATACAACCAACACCTAAAAATCTAAAAATATATTTTTTGTGTTTTTGTGTGTGCTCCGGTGGCCAAGCAACGACATTTCTTTTCCAATTTTGCTTATGTTTCTTTGTACAATGACGATAAAAATAAGTCTGAGTCTAATACAAATACAAATACAAGAACAGCAGCAACCACAATGCAAAACATGCATGAAAGTGTTGAAAAACCTAAAATAGGCCTGCATATCACCAACATTTCAACAGTTCTGTCAAATTAAAGCGACAGAGAAAACTTAACGGCGAAAAGTTGTAACATAAAATATACAACAAAGTTCAGGTTCCTGTAAAGGCAAATGCTATAGATCAGTGTTTATCCCGACTGACCTCTGACATACGGTGCCAATGAGATGCTTCGTAGATGAATAAGCCCTCATCTCCATCAGGCAGCAGCCCAAGCAGCAGGCGTCCACCCTGAGGGGCCTTTCAAAGTAAAAGACCTGCTGCCCCTGATAGTCGAACCCCTGCAGGGAGCAGGCCCGAGCCGGGCCACAGAAATGGAGGCACATACAAGAGCTCTCTGACAGGAAAGGGGCAGAACCAGGAATAAGGGGAATACATTAAAATGCACGACCTTTGACTCTACAGTCAATATTTTTCGTTGTGATCGTAGTTGAAACAAGCGAGTACCCTCCACAGCCACAAACATCTGTGACTTGCTGCTTCCGGTGGTGATGCTGTAAATCTTTCTGGAAACACACTGTGGACCTGCAGCGAAAGAGCAAGAGTCACACTTCAACACAACAAAACAAGCAGATACACAAAAGCATAGCAAGGGTTTTATGTGAAACTATAAATCCACTCCATGATTGACTTTGATGTTTTGATGATAATGTGTACTTCTGTATGAAACAAGTTGTATTTTTAAAAAAAAACAGGGACCTGATAAAGTGTTAAAATTGTTATTTTTAACACTTTATCCACACTCACCCCGTAGGTCGGGTCTCGCAGTGACATGTATCCGCCTGACTGTATCTAACGCCGACAAAAACTGCAGTCCTGCTTCATCGTCAAGGTCCTGCTCCACCTCCTCGGGTGTCTTCGGCGCTGGTGGCTGCATGCACACGTCCTGTATCCCACCCCCATGAGGCCTGAGATTGGAACTGTGTTTTTCAGATTCCAAGTCAGGAGCCACTTGGTGGGACTTGGCATCTTCCTCTTGAGTCTGGCACTCGCAGGACGGCCTGCATCGGTTCTTGAAAGCCCTGAAGACGCCCTGGATGTGCTTCTCTCGCTCAAGTGGACCAAAAGGAGGAGGCTGACTGGTCACTGCTGACATGATGTGCACCTGAACATTTGGTACACAGCCAGTGTTTAATGTCTGCTTATCTCACATATGTAGGAAATGTGTCCAAAAGTATTTCCATTGTGTAGAAGAGCAACAGTTTTTGAAAATGTTTTTATGTGAAACTCAGTCAGATAAGACGGAGATTTTGGTTTGGACTTTGACTGGGTCATTTTAATGAAATAATTAACTTTAATTTAAACTATTCTATTGCAAATGTGGTTGTATATTTAAAATAGCTGGAAAGTAAACCCAATAACCACAGTCTCAAGACTTTTGCAGCCTCTAATAGTTTTTTTCTTTCAGGGTTATTACGTCCATTTATCTTCTCATCACCAGCTTCCTTGGCCCTTCAGAAGAGTAGCCTTCCCACAGCATCATGCTGCCGCCACCATGTTTGTTTGGAGATGATGTGTTCAGGGTGATGTGCAGTGTTAGTTTTCCACTCCACATACGTTCAAATCTGTTGTTTGCAACAGAAAACGTGAGTTTGAATGCAAAGTTCTCCAAACATTGGACTTTTTAAATTCCTATCCTCTTGTAAAAATGCAAAGACAACAAATGGTTTCTTATAGAAGGCCTTGCCTTATTCAGTATGTCTACAAGTTGCATAAGATTTAGACACTCTCTTTTCTGACTCAGTGTTTCTCACTAGTCTGCTCCCTGGTAGCAATATAAACATCAGTCTTGCCACAGAAGCCAGGCTGTGGCTCTTTTCGTATTCACATCACACACTAGCACTGTTGTCTTACTCTTCGGCCCGTGGGAATACCAAACTAAACTCCTGCTTAACGGTACACTCAACATGTAACGTGACCCCCAACAAGGTCACAAGGCTAAACATTGTAGTTCTCTTCTAGTTCTATATTTCTGGTCAAGAGCAACAATAAGAAAAGCATCTCATTCGTTCTTACCGATAGCGGTCACCCTTCATGCATCTGGTCAGCTAACTATGAGCTGGAAGCAACCAGGCAAACTTTAAATTTCAGGAGGAGTTCACCGTCAACCTCATCACCATCTGTGCGTGTGTGTCTATTCATGTAGCCAATGCCTTGCTTTGTGTGTGTGTGTGTGTGTGTGTGGATCTCCGGACGTCTCACGCCAACTAAGTCTCCCTGCCGGCTTTCGTTTCCATCTCAACCAGCCGGATTCACCTTTTGTTGCTCCAGAAAAGCGCCACTCAGCCATGAAATTGAAGTCCGGCTCCCAGAGGTGGGTGGACGGTGCGGTGAGATTGTGTTTCAGGGGGAGGGCGGAGATGTTTCTGCTCTCTTGACCTCGAAGATGATGTTGGACGTTGGATCATAGTTGTGCTGAACATTATAAAAGAAAACTATCAAATGCGCAAAGTAGCAGCAATCTGAAAGCCATGCAGTTGTTTTGGAATGAAGCAGATATTTGCTGCATTTAAAATAGATGTTTGAACCTCAAGATGCTCTTTCCTATAATCCTGACACTGTCAATGTGAAGAAGTAGTGTTTTAGACATACTGTGCTACGAAAAAAAAAAAGTTTGTCCCTTACAGATGTCTTTTAAATTAGCTTTTTTTTTTTGTCATAGATTTTTGAATCTAAGAAACATACCACAGGTAAATAAGAAATGCATCAATCACAACAAGTTTATGTCTTGAAGTGCAAAGCTGTACCAGACAGTAACATTACAACCTTATTATGTTTTACTGGTATGATGTTATTTTTCTGTAAAGGGTTGCACAACTATAAGTTAAAATACTTATAATAGCAATCGCTGTTAAAAAAAAATCAGCATAAAAACAACAACATTCAGCAGTTTAATGTGCAGCCATGAATTTTATCTTGTTTCAACAACCAGTATAAATAAAAAGTGAAAACATTTAAAATAGCATACAGCAATAAGTCATATGATGCGAAAGATCATAGCAGAATTGTTTGATATGTTTAAATGTGTAACATTTGAAGTCATATCTGCCACACAACCTAATTAATGTCTGCTTTGCTCAGAAAACTCCAGTTCAGCTTCCAATGAATGGAGGTGTTTCTTTGTTGGATCCAGAATGGCGTTTCCAATCAATGTTTTGGGCGAATTAGTTTGGAGGTAGAAACCCTGTGTTTATGTGATTATGTTCAGCCCTCCTGACCATCACCAATCAACAGTTTGCATGAGAAATGTATTGTAGAGGGAAAATTTGTTAAAAGTGACGTCTTAGGCTTGTTTTTTAAAATTAAAAATATGCTTTAATTTTGGTTGCAACAATAAAATGATTAAAATTAGAATAAGAAACTGATATTTCATCTGCATTTATGTTTGATAAACAATAAATAAATAAAAAGGGCCATAGAGTGGTCGCCAGAACAGGTGGTGAGTGGAGTCTAATTACTCCACACACACTCTGTGATGACTGACTGGGGTGCATTGAGGTTACTGTGTGTGTTAGGGCTTCTGTGCAAGTTACAGAAATACTCAACATGATAACATATGAATCCCAAGTCAACAAGGCTACAAGTAAAGGCAGCTGTGACACGCACAAGAGGTCCTATACATATCTTGAAGCAGCATATGGCAAAGATGCAGGACATCAGCTGGTGTTGTTATGATTCTTAATATACATACAGCGCACTGATAATGTGTTTTTCTGCTTACAGATTACTTCTAGAAATATAAAGGCACTGTACATGTATATGCAAGCTGAGCCAGGACTGTGTGTCTGCAGGTTAACTAGCCAGGAGATGCAGAGGAGCCTCATGCAGCCCTGGAGCCGGACAGTGTGAGGTTCAACTGCTTGCATTGCAGTCCTGCAAGGCCGCTGAAGCAGAAAGACTTCTGGTGATTGTCATGAAAAAAAACAAACTTTATTTATGTATTTGAATGTATTTTTATTTGTTTATTGCATATGAACAATTAACAAGAACAGTGAAAGTCATCACCTTACTTTCTCACAACCAGAAAATAATGAAATGCATATCAGGTTACGGGTTCTGCATTGTGCTCTGCAGCCTACACAGCCTACAGCAGAGGTTCCCAAACTGTGGGGCGCGCCCCCTAGGGGGTCGCCGTGTCATTGCAGGGGGGGCGCGGGAAGCCGTCTGGATGAAAAAAACCCAAAACATGAACTGTATGCGCTGGGTTTTTACCTTAGAATGGCAAACTCTCTGTTATTCCTATGTCAATGTGATACAGTAGAGGCTTCCACACTTCCCATATTTGTGTCCTCTGTCACTTTTATCAGCAGTTAAAACTGTTTAATCTGTTGTTAACATGTTGTAACCTGTTTTTCCTAGCCGCCTTTAAACGCAACATGAGCGCTACGACGCTCGCGCTGGGTTTACACCAGTGAAGGAGACTTGCTGCTGCTGTGCGGAGCTACGTAGGTTTGTGTTGGAATCACGGCAGCAAACCAGCAAAACGCAAAGAACTTTTCACAGTTTTTCCCTCCAAACTAACCGACTGAGTTGAGTGAAGCTGCTGGATGCAGGTAATGTTAGCTAAAAGATGACTAGCTAATATCAATACAGAACCTTAAGCTTAACAAGTACCTTGTAGGCTACCGATGTTGGTGTCTATTTTCAGCTACGTACATTCATTTTGCCCCCCAAAAAGTCGATGCCCCCGTCACACACGTCGTTTCAACCAGACAGCCATTTGTAATCCATAGGGTGGGGGGCGCAGAAGAAAAAGTTTGGAAACCATTGGCCTGCAGGATGCGGGCGCTGTAGCTCTCGCCTATGATCCTGATGCAGCTTTCAGAGTTCAGTTCGCCCGACAGGCAGTGAAAGTCCTGAGGCTTGTGTCCTGCTCCTATTCTGTTACGTTGGTGTGGTTCTCTAATGGAGGGAGATACTCCTTTGGATCCCCACCAAACGGTTTGGAGGGAGGCTGGTTGAAGTGGCCCATTAGGAAGATGCCGGTCGTGCCGATGAAAAACACCAACGCCATGACGATAAAGCAGACCCTGTCGATCACCCGAGCAACCAGGAACCATTCTTCATTTTCCTAGGACGAAGTCGAGTGTTAAATGTTTATGACTTCTCCCCACAATCAGCAAAAACATGCTTAACACTTTGCAGGAGCTTACACTCTGGAAGCTGTTTTGCTGCCTTGCGGTCTCTGCTATGTGTTTGCAGGATTCCACACACTGCCTGAGCTCCGGAGAGGCCTGAGCCAGACTGACGCTGAGCTGCTCCGCTGTGCCTCCTTTCAGCCCACCGTCTGCGTAAAAGACGGATCATGTAGTTACGTTACAGTGGCACTGCATCTTATTACCATCCACGATAAGTATGTTCTGATCAGAACTTTGCTTTCACTGTGTGAGGTAAAGGACATTCAGAAAACTCGAAGATGGCGATGCTTACGAAGCTTTTCTAACACCGACTTCATTAATCCGTTCCTCTCTTTGAGTTTTTCAAACATCAGCTCAGATCGAGCCACTTTCACTAAATATTCCTCTGCTTTAGCGATGAGGGTAACGGAGCTGCGGCGCCGGCTGTGGGTTCTGTCTCTGCCGGGAGTTTTTCCGTCAGTGGTTTCGGAGGCTCCTTCACAGCTTGGCGTCCAGGGTTTCATCCTCATCCTGAGCAGCTGAGGCAACACATTCAGGAAGATCTGAAGTCGAGAAGGAATTGGGGTGAATCTCCAAGGAAAAAGTCACTTATCAGGGTTAAACAGCATCTGATCTGGAAAAAAAAAACGTTCTACCTTGCGAACTTTGTTTGTCATTTTGTGAGTGTTTGGGGTTCTTAAGGACACGTTGAGGACAATCACGCAGTTTATTATTACAACGGTGGTCACTGACATCACAAACATCAGATATCTGCAGTGGAAGATTTTGGAAAAGAGATGAGTCAGAGTTTTAAGTCAGCAAAAAGGCAGCCAGAAGGGAACTAAAAGTGAAGGACATGGACTTACTTTCCAATAAGAGGAACTGCTTTTGACGTCTCCGGTACTTTCTTAGCGATCAGAAAGAGAAACACGGTTTGGCCCAGGAGAGAGTAAATAGCCATGTTGCACTTCTGGCCACCAGCTGTGAAAATTTAAATCCTTATTCAATCAGAGCTGAAACCAGAATTTTATTTATTTATTTTTTTTTTCAATGTACAAAAACACACTTAACCTTTTTTGTTCACCGTCTGACATTTAATCAGACTGAACTTTTTTTTTTTTTTTTTTTTTTTTTTCCGGGGGGGGTAAAATTTAAAAATTTTTTTTAATTTTTTAAATAAATT
>NW_015113213.1:161870-172678 GCF_001443285.1 Poecilia latipinna
CCTAACCTTTTTTTTTTCCCCGTCGTAATTTAAAAAAACATAATTTTTTTTTTTTTTTTTTTTTTTTTGTCTCGGGGTGGATATAATTGATAAATTATTTCTAATTTTTAAATCAATGCATGTGGAAATATTAAGGTCATTTCTCAAACTATCAGCCATGTAATTAGAAGCAAATGGCTCGTTCAAAATGGTACCGGCTCTAGGCGGGTTCAGCAAAGTCAATATTTCAGAGTTGATCTCAGTCTTATAGAAAAATTGTGCTGAAAATGTGAGTGAAAACAACTCATCAAACTTGACTCAGTTACACTTGTTCTAGTAGGAGAATGGGCCTAAACTTAGCAAACTATTGTGAGAATCTTACTGAAGGATAAATAAAAAAAATCTGACCCAACTAACGCAGTTTAAAATTAAGTTTTTACAAATTTTAAGGAAATCCATGTAAACCTTTTGTTTAAAGAAATGAATTAGAAATTCTTTTAAATAACTATTTTGGCGCTAAGCGAACAGAAATAAGCTTGATTATGTTTTTGTATTTTAATGTGAGACAGGAGAACAGTTTTTTGTTTTAGAAGAATAGAAACCTTTGGCAGGTAAAAAGTAAACCAGGAGGCCGAGGGAGGAGAAGAGTACGCAGGGGACAATAATGTTGATGACGTAGAAAACAGGTTTTCTCTGGATGATGAGGAAGAAAACAATCTGCTGGTACTCCAGGTCGTCTTTGGTATACTGAGTGTTGATTATCTTCTTGGCTGGTCTGTGTTTGATCGCCCACTCGCCGTTCTCTAAAACCACAAGCGTCGACGATTTCAGTTTCCACTGTAAAAGCATCAGCTTCTAAACCTTAAACTGTTTTTTTTTTTTTTTACAGCTCTTCAAAAGCTTGTTAAATGAGTTTCTGTACCTGTAAAAGCTTCTTTATCAATTTCCACCCACTCCAGTGTGTAGTTATCTTTCTTTTGGAGCTTCAGTTCAATCTCACTGGCGCTGTAAGTCTGGGATCTGAACACAGAGAAGAAGAACATGGTCTGACTCCTTAGTGAGGACAATTATAAATAATCTGATAAAAAGTCCTGCTCCAGATCAGAAATTCCTATCACAACTTTGACTTCACTCCTGTTGTATTTGCAGAATTTTAAAGTGCACTACCTACAGTTGCAGTGGCTTTAGTTCATTTAGTTTGTCTTATTGGACCCAACAAGCATCTGATAAACATTAAATGCTTCAAAGAAGGGATGTGTGGCAGACAAAAACAAGGAGAGTCAAACTGAGAAAATTGAGCAGAAGTGATTCAAGACAGACCAATTTAAAAAATAAATGAAATTGTAATGGATAATCTGGAAGTAAAAAATTATAAAATCAGGAGATATTCAAAGTGAGATCAGTGCAACAAACCAATAAACACTGATCATGATTTTGTGCCACATACTGACATATAAACCCTTAAAAAAAATCCCAGAAAACAAAATGAACAGACTTATAATATTTTATCCTTTCAGATCAGCATGTTAGGACATTAACTGATTAACATCGCTTCTGTTCACGTCTTTTCTCAGTTTCTCTCTTCGATTACTGTCTGGGCGTACCTACCGGAAGACCATTGTGCAGTTTTGCCAGTCAAAGGGAAAATAGTTGACTGTGATGGCGCAGGCGCTGCGATAGATGGCGGGAGGCAGCCAGTACACACAGCCGTCCGGCGATACCAGTGCGTTACAGTAATATGCTATCTCAAACTGTCCATCCACACTGAAGCAAAGAAACGTAGGCAGAGATGAACCAGAGTAACACCCACAAATAAACTGTCATTCTACAACATTTGCACGCTTCATGTGTGAGTTCATTTAAACAAAACAAAAATAAAAAGCTTGAGTCACTCTTAAAGAAATGCTAGTTTAGATGAACTCACTTGTTTTCTAATATGACGTCGGGCAGCCAGATGTTTTTGGAGGGAACCCGTAGTTGAGATGTTATGTTCCCGTATAAAGCTGATCTCGGTGGTTCGTCCCACCTCAGTCTGTAGTCACACCAAACCTGCACACAGCAGGCCTGCTTGCTTCACTTTTGAATTTCTAACCAGCATCACATCTCTGCACAGTTTAACTGTACGCAAAGTTACCATTTCTATCCACACGCTGGTTGTCAGAACCTCCTCTTTTTCATTCTTAATGGAAGAGAGAACAGGTTTGAGTGTTAGATCATAAGCCTGTGCAGCGACTGGCTTTAAAGGAAGCCATCAGAGTGAGAACAGGTCACCAGAGAGATGAGCTTGGTGAGAGTCATCTTGATGGAGACTTGGGTGACATTTCCATTTTTCTCGTTCGGTTGCACGTTCTTGTTGTAGCCCTTCATCAAATCTTTGAAAAGTTGTCCCTCAAGGTTGACCGCACACGCTTCAAATAAAGCACAAGAACACAGGAAAACAGCCGATGTCTCATTGACTACAGTGAACCGTTTTTCAATATTAAACTGGAATTTACTGGGGAAAATAACAGAATCCAACAGAATAAGATTTGTTTCAACTATTATTTTGAAACCCACTTTAGCAGACAAATAAACCAATCAGACAACAAAGATGTTAAAACAGTTCATTCTATTAACAGATTTGAGGTAATAAAACACATTTGAATGTTGCTTTTTTATTTAATATTTAAAGTTATTAAAAAAGAGAACCATTCATTCTGTGTATGTTGATACTGGCTTACAGAACGTGTTTAGCAGATCATATTACAAAAGCACACACGAAGCATAAGCACCGTCTGGTTGTCTGAAATCGAGACAACCAGTTGTTTTTCTTTTGTTGGGTGTAATGAAAAGGCCAAAATCACAGCAAAAATAATGTACAATGCTTCGATGAAGGAATAAATAAAAATGCTTGAGTTTATTTTTGCATACTTCTTATCAGATACCAGCTACACTTTACATAAAAAAATTCTTTCTTAACTCCTTGAATTATTATTTTTCACATGTTAAAAGTAGAACATAAACTGAATGTAACCTGAGTCGTATTTATTAAGTCACAATAATTTTGAACCATAACAGGCTTTGCTGTGAATCCCTACCTGCAGCAGAAATCATGACAACTCTTAGAAAAAGTAGCGGAGAGCGTCCAGGTCCAGAATCCATGAGTGTGTTTCTGCAGCACCGTCTGAGAAAAGTTCACAACATGTGCATGAACTGTACCAGGTGGAGAAGCTCTGCTTTGGATTAAAGGTCTGGTCTGCATAAGGAGGGGTGGATGGCTGAAGGATGGGGAAGCCGTTGCTGGTTAGGGTTAAATCTAAAATGTATTTCTGTCATGAGCAGCTGACACACACACACACACATGCACGCACACACACACACACACACACGCAGGCATGCACGCACACATAAACGAGTCATGACATGCTAACAGTTTGGGCTAAGCTCTCTCTATATGCCTCCAGTGTTGCATTCACGCTCAGTGCACCTGTCCATTGTCATTCATCGGCTGGCATGAACATTGTAATATGGAGTCTGATGGCAAATTTAGCACAAATGTGACCTGCGATGGGCTTTTCATGCTTATAAAAAGTAGAAATCAGACTTTGCTGTGGTTAAAACAAAACTAGAATTTGAAAATGAATAAAGTTAGATTATTTGTGATGAAAAGTAAAACATAAAAAAAAAAAAAACTCCCCGGGGGGCAAGCGAACAGGTGGTAAGTCCTATTCATTTGCAGCACATGTGACGAGTGACTGGAGTCTGCTGTGGGTACTTTGAGGTTGGGTGCAAAAATACTTCCTACAATAAGCTGCACTTCCCACTCACATCAACACACAAGCATCATTCAGTGGCTGATTAATCAAAACAGATTTGTGTACTCAAGAAAATAAATAAATAAATACATTTTCAAAATCCCATGTGCTTGCACACAAAAACAGCTCATTGCAAAAGGGGTTACCCAGAGTAATTTAATAATATACAGTAAAAACATTGATTGAAACTAAAATCAATGTTTTAGTTTGCAGAACTAAAAAAGCAGAAAACTGCTTTTTCTGCAGTAGATGCAGAAAAAGCATCCCATGTAGACGTACACACATCTGGAACAACCACAACATCCTGCAAAATAATAATAATAATAATAATAATAATAATAATAATAATAATAATAATAATAATAATAATAATAATATGAACTTCACAGACCTGATATTGAATAACTTGAACATATATTTGAATGAATAGACTTATCCCATTTAGCAGATTAATAAAACAATATGGAATCTCAACGCTCCCAAATTAATGTCAAAATATGTACAGGACACTGTCTAAAATATTTGAATTAATATCCCTTCCTACTATGAAATGGAAGACAGATCTATCAGTCAGTATTGGTCAAAACTTCTGGTCTCAAATATATTTAAGAACTTTTAAAATGACTAGAAACCCCACTACGGTTCCTCGGTTATAGAAACAGCCTTAGAGTGTTTTCTTGTATTCTCTTTATCTTTTTTTCTCTCTTCTACTTGTATCTCCTTCTTTCCTTTTTACTTTTTACCCTGTTTCTCTTTTCCATGTCCATTGCATCCAATTTTGAGGGCTATACGACCAGAACATATTAAAAAGACAGACAACACACACAAAAAATCAGATACACAAGGCTTTAGTGACAGCGACACTTGTTGCTCTTTGTGTCCTGGCTACAAACACGCATGCAGGTAAGCCTTTTCTCTCATATCGCTTCACTACTTGTTTTCTTTCTTTTATGTTCTTGATTATATAAACAATTGACAGATACAGACACTTGCAGTGTTATGCATTAATTATCTATTCTTTTTATTTACAGCTTATACTTTTTGCTGTAGAAGGTACGTACATCGGAAAATACCATTCTCAGAGATCAAGGGCTTCTCGGTGCAGAGAAGCACAGTCTTATGTCCGATCAATGCCATCATGTAAGTGGTCAGGTATTAATAACCAAGGATTCCCAATCCATACTTTTTATTTATATATTTGTAATTTATAATTTGTTATTAACTTTGATTCCTTTTTAATCCAGTTTCCACACAAACAAAGGCAATAGATGTGCTGACTCCACTCAGGAATGGGTAATGGACTACGTCAGCTATATACTGTGAGTAATTTTAATAAAGAAAATAAATAAATAAATAAATAAATAAAAGAACTCTTAAATTTTAAGACAAAAAAAATAAAAAATTAACATTCCTTCAAATACATCTGGCAGGTCTGTTGCACCAAAAGATGATCAGAAGCCAAAGCCCCAGCCAAAGCAGAGCTTTACCACGGCCCCGGACAAAATGATCACAGATGGGCCCCCACCTGTGAAATTGTGTAAATGGTAGAAAACGTATTCACATGTACCTTTATCAAAACATAACTGGTAATACATTATATTATTTCTATTTATTTCCATATTTTTTCTCATTCTATCAGCTGTACTCTGTTTTCTTTATGTAGCTTTCTGTTCAGAAAAACTTCTAGATGATATTCCTGTTGTAGAATATTAACATTCACATTAGTGCCAAAAATCTATAAGTTTATAAACTGTCATTGCACACTGTTTGTTATAATAATTTGAATTAAGGTGTATACAAATACAATCAAACAAAAATGTTATTTTAAATATCCTAAGATTAGTTTCGTAAAAACTGACCCTGTCCTTGTATATTTCCAATAAAGCCAACGTCCTTACTTGATCCATTTGTTGTTGTTTATTCCAAAGGTGGAGAAACTCCACTGTTTCACTTAATGATTGATCTAGGTCACTAAGCAGATTATGTTATGGTGCTAAATCTCAGTGTTTACACATATTCATCACACAGTAGATAAATTGTGTGTTCTTACTGAAAGTACCAAAAGGACCAAGCTGAAAGAAACAGACATAGGTTTATACACTATAAATCGGGCCCTACTAACTTAAAACAGAAACATTAGGCCACAGTAGATTTTAAAATAACTCATGATTTATTTCTCACCCTATCCAACATTTTTTTGTTTATAAAACACTTATTTATAAAATATAAGAATAGACTTATAAGAATAAGAATAAACCCTAAGATATAAGAATAAGTTTTAAAAAGATTAAACAGCTGTCTTTTAGTATTATCTTTTTTTTTTTTTTATTTTTTTATTGTTTAAAAATAATTGTGGAATATTTGTGGAAAATTATAGTAGTTGTTGCTGCTGCAACTTACTAAATAAACCCTAATATTTGTCTGGTTAGCCTGCACAGTGATTCAGCTGCAGACTGGTTTACAGATCAAAATCATTCTGATGGAGTCATGACAGCTTTGCTAAAGCAGAAGCACGTCTGTGAGGTTTTGTTTTGTAAGGTGAGAAAAGCCACTGAGCATGAAGCAACATTATTTATGAAGATACTAGTAACTTAAATATGAAATAACTATGTATTTATTTGACTGCTTAAGATAAAGACTGATCAGTTGTATGGATGCATTTTAAATATTTATTTAAAAAAATTCACAAACATGAATATCAAATGCTTTAGGGTGAGGTGAACTAAACCTGGGGGTTTTATGTCTTATGTTAGTTGATCAAATATTAGGGGATCCATATCAAGCTGTGGTTTCGACTAAATACATCTTGTACCAGTTAGTGCCATGTGGTTTTCAGCAACGTTCTTGCTGTTAAATATACATGTTTTTTGTCGTGGTTTCTCAATGTGTATGTAGTGAGGTGAAGAAAAAAACATAAAAAAAAAAACAAGCAAAAGACATGTGATTAGCAGCTTGCAGGGTCCAGAGAGAAAACAGGAAACCGCGTTCAGATCAGAGCAGCCTCTGCTTTGGTTTTTGGTTCCCTTCTGATTCTCTCATTGGGTAACATGGTGAGAAACTAGAGAGGTACGTGTGTCCACACTCTGCAGCAGCTGCAGTGACGATGCCTATTATATCATATCATTACAGGAAGTCAGAGGAGTGTCACAAAGTCTTGTTCATCTGTGGTCTTCAGTGTGGGCTTTGGTTCTGGTAGAGCTGCAGCAGTGGTAATGTAGGATGAGTTGTGTTGCTCTCAAACCTCTAAATGTGTCTCAACTCAGCATACAAAAACAGTTGCAGCATTTTTCAGTATATAAATGATTTTATTAAAAAAATACAACTTTCTCAATGCAAATAAATATGTTAGGGATAAAGATAGTATGCATCATATATACAATCTGTGTGCTTCACAAGAGGCTCAACCTTTGTAAAATACATTAGGAATAAGTTATTTTTTTTGTACAAAGTTATAACTTAATCATGGCTACATCTCCAACCACAAATACTGACAACATTTATTCACACCCCTGATAACGATGTGTGAAAAACCCTAAAATAAATTTCTGTCTTATTGCAAAGTGTAACAGTAGAGAAATTCAGCCTTCGACTTAGGTACGCTTTAAGAACTATTGTTTTAAAGAAAACCACTAATCGCACAAGCACTGAAAACAATTCCTTAAAGTAAATTTGACTGATCTTTTTTAAAGTCATGCTTTGTTTTATTTGGGTCTTTTTCTTTTCTGAAGATCCTTTGGAAACTCGTTAAACGGCATCACTCTTTCAAGTACCCAGTCGATATAATAAAAGATTTGGAGTGCTGCACCAATGAACTGGAAATTGTTTGTGATTATGTAACACGATATTGTTTGAAAACATTTTTAGTCAGATCAACAGACAGAAAATCATTCATTTTCTATTGAACTCAGATTAAAGACTGAATCGAATACATTTGTTTGAAATTTTGTTGCAATAATAAGAATTAACTTAGTTTAAGGGTTTTGCACATCTTTATCAGAAAGGCAATAAATGTGAAAGTAGAACTGTTGTCACCAATTAAACAGGTACATTCATGTTTGCATGGAGAGTCAAAGTCGGGCTCTGCAAGTCAAAGTAATGGCTTTTGCTGAAGACAGTAGGAGTATTCGTAGGTGTGCGCTTGATGAGCATCTTCTGCTGATGCCGTTCAGAATGCTCTCATCTTTTCAGTTCTCTCCCGGTAATCAAGGTGAAGTCTTCAGAGTGTCCAGAGCCACGGCGATGATCCTCGGCACGCTGCGGTAAAACGATTCATTCTCAAGACCCACAAGACTGTAGAAGGTCAAGGGTCGTCCTGCCACCACGGCTCTGATCCGTGCCTGGTAAAGTCCTCGATCATTTTTGGAGGTCAGATCGACTAAAACCTGAGGAGCAACAAAATAGAAATAAGTTATTTCACAATGCAAATAAAATTTGCATCTGAAACTTAATATTTAACAGTGATTTACCTCTTGGAAGCTCATCTGCAGATTGCTGTTTGGTATGTTTAGGATCCATTTGTACGTCTCTTGGATTTGGCTAACTTGTCGTGAAGACTCTCTCAATCCAGGACAAACTACAGGGAAACACAAATGCATGTTAATTTGGTCCATAATGCGCAACATCTCTAAATCAACGCCAGAAATGTTTTGATAAGTACTTTTCTCACTGGTAGCAGGGATCTGCCTCTTCTGAAGAACACGTCTGGGTCTTCTTTGAACGCCCAATGATGTTCCATCACGTTTGAGGTCAGAGCTTTCTGTGTGAGCGAGCTGAGCTTTCTTGACTGCAGATGTCAGCGCGTCAGGAAGTGGTGCCGCTGAAGGTTTTAATTCTCCTCCATCCCCGATGTCATCAGAAGTGAAATCCCCTGATGTGGCGCTCCGCTCAGGAGAAACTGCTCCTTTGAAGGAAGCTTCACTTTGTGAAGCGCCATCAACCACAGTCTCATCTCGTGCTCCTATTCCTCTAAGTTCCTCCATCAACACTGACAGAAGTGACCAGGGATCCCTGGACTTTTGGGGTGAGAATGACGGAGCAGTGTGGCCCAGTGCTATGGCTGAAGAAGGACTGTAAGGAGAGTCTTCTTCAGGATAGACTGAGTCCAAGTTCAGACGAGGAGGAGCTGCTCTGGAGCCCAGTTTCGAGAGAAGGCCAGAAATACCATACTGAAATTGTGCAGACAATTGATGCAGCCACGAATCCTGTTTCTGCAAAAAAATTTGAGACATAAATAGATGTGAAGATTAGGGTAAAGTAAATCCACAGTGAATCCAATCTAACCCTTAATATTTTAATTGAAAAAATCTCATATTTAATTGACTAAAGTAAGTTTACTTTATATAGAATATGTCCACTTCGATACAACATAAATACTTTTTACCAAACTATTAAAGCCTCTTCATACTTAAAGATGACATGGATATAATATTTACATGTTTGAAACCTTAAACATGAAAGATGGCTTCAGAAAGAAAATAACATGTTTTCTACAAACATGCTGGTTGAAAATGTTGGTCTTTTTATGGAGTAAGAAACGTGTCATTTTCATTGTCTCTCATAGTGAATGTGTTTTGCTAAGTCAAGTTGATTGGTTGATCAGCACCTTGTGACAACTTCCTGAAAAGCTGTCACGGTTCTGAAACTTTGGATTCATCCGTGCCATTGCAGGGGCGCCAGTGGGGCGCGCCTGCAATGGCACGCCACTAGGGGGCGCGCCCAACAGTTTGAGAACCTCTGGTTTGATGATGGTAACCAAATCTCAATCTAATAAATATATAGACATTTCCCACAGTTCAGTTGATAGATTGTTGGACTGAGATTAGACATATTTATTTATGTACATTAAGACTATTTAATGTTTTCTGGTCAATGCTACCTATATCATGTTTTTTTCTGCAGTAGACATTTATTCCCTGGAATAACTTTTATAAATCTTCAAAATTTTTGTTAAATCAAACATTATTTTATTGCACAAATACCTGTTGTACAGAACAAGAAAAAAAAACTCTGGGATATATATATATATGTATATGTAGGTTTTTTTGGTTCTTTTTAAAGAAGCAATTTACCTGTTGAAAAATATCCTCTTCGTCACTTTTTGGTGTGGAGGAAGTATCTGTCATTCCAGTCTGGTGCTGTTTGTCCATGTCATCAGCCATGTTTCTCAGGTATTCCTCCCACTCATCCACTGAAGGACCAACATGTCTAAATAAAGATGGCGGCGCATGAGGCGGATCCTGCGCTGCTGGTGTCACAGCTCCCCCTAGCTGTTCTGCAAATAATGAAAACACAAGTTAGAAAGGTCATGTTAGATATTCAATATTATACTTTACTGTACTGTCTAAAAGCGCGGATGGCGCATGAGCTTTTGTGTGCTTGTGGAAAACACAACGCCGCAGGAGAACAATCTTTCAAACCTTTACCTTTGATCTGACTGAGACCACGGCTCAAGCCGAGGTCCCTCCTCTCTCTGTTATGGGTTAAAGCTGCACTGTAGATGTGCTCCACAAGCTGAGGGAGAGTCTGAGTGAAGAACGTCAGGTCCATTTTGTCCCTGATGTAGTCTTCAGCCCTCTGGAGTAAGTCCAACAGGGTTTGCAGGAATGAACGCAACTCTACAGGGTAGAGAGATAAAAAAGAAATAAATAAATAATGTTCCAGGAATTTCAAACTAACTGAGATGTTTTATATATAAATTGAAATTTTGGATGGGGGCACTTACGGCACTTCTTGAAGCGGATGAGGCATTTGTCCTCGGCCATTCGGCTGCAAGCAGCAGCAGGCTGACTGGGAGGACAGGTCAGAGTGTAGAAATGACAGAGGGAGCTAAACTCGGACCTCTGCTCCTCCTCCGTCATGTCTGTTGTTTTCAGGAGTTCTGGGCATGTTGGCGCTCTGCTCCCTAATGACTCTGAAAGCAACACGCAGCACTCAGGTGATTCTGGTGTTTATTGTTATTATTTTTGTCCGACAATATGAAGAAGAAAAAAAAAAAAAAAAACGGGTTTGGGCCACACCGGGGGGAAACCCCCTCTG
>NW_015113213.1:175792-194823 GCF_001443285.1 Poecilia latipinna
AAAGCAAACCCCAGCCCCCTGGGGATTTTGGTCTTTATTTTTTTTATTTTTTTCCATCAAATTAAAAAAAAAAAAAAAAAAAAAAAACGGTGTTGGGTCACAGCTGCGTGAAACTCACTCTGTATCTCGGCCTGAACCCAGTCAGAGAAAGCAGACACGCGTGTGTAAACTCCAGGTTTTCCTTTTTCTCCGCAGCCGTCCCCCCAGGAGGTGACACCAAAGAGCTGGAAGCGACCTGAGATTCGGTCCTGGTAGATTAGGGGGCCTCCAGAGTCCCCCTACAGATGACAAGTACCACATATTTTTATAAAAAAGTGTTTTGATATCCTTAAGGTTTCATACAGAGCATTAATCATGAATGATTCAGCTTCTGATGGAAGCGTGCAAACACAGCATGAGAGAAACCATTTAAAACGAAACCGCAGGATCCAAAAGTTGTTGCTCTGCCCACCTGACAGGAGTCTATGCCTCCAGAGAGATAGCCGGCACAAAGCATGGTGTTGGTGACCAGGTCTTTGCCGAGCGCGCTCTTACAGGTGCTCTGAGGAAGCAGGGGGACCTTGGCCTCCATCACCACATCAGCAGAAGGCCCATCTAAAAGACACACAAAAATGTTTTTCCATCAACTCTCACTTCATATTTCATTGCTTCAAATAATTCTTAAGTGAGGATCTGTGTTAAGAAGTACAAAGTTTTTTTTGGGTGAAACTTAAAGTAAATAAAGAATAAAATCACTTGTAAATTGTACATTTGAATACATAAAATGTTTGCCTGATTATATTATCGATAAATAATTGTTAGCTATGTATGTTATGTATTTTGTGTGTGAAAGTTAACTTTGCTTCCTTCTTGTGGTTCATTAAATTGCATTAGCATTAATTTAATGTCTATGACGGCTTTCTTACAGTTGAAGTCCACTTTGGTTGTGACCCATCTTGGCTTTGTGGTTAGCAGGACAACAAAATCTCAAATGAAAATTATATTTTTGAAATGCTGAACTCTCCTTAAAAATGCATACCGACAAAACTTTAACTTCAGCAAAAACGGATGGAAAAGAAAACTTGACATGTTGAGCTTTGAAAATCTTTTACCAGCTGCGACCGAGACAAGAGCGAGAGTGTGCACTCACCTTCATAGAGGGACCCCCAGCCTGCCACAAGACACGGACTGCCTGTCGGGGGGTCCACACCCGAAGGAAGACACACCGGTGTCACGTGTTCAGACAGGACCGCCGGGGACGTCAGCTCCACCAGGGCTATGTCGTTGTTGAAAGTCTTTGGACTGAACTGCAGGAAAGTGAGAATTTGGATTATTGCACTGTTATGTTGACGTTGCTGTATAATAATTTCTTTGTACCTTAGGGTGCTGGATGACGCGGTTCACTTTGAGAACCTGCTCATCCGGGTCTTTCTTGGTGATGTCAAACTCTCCTACCACGGCTGTCCAGTAGCTCTCGCTGCGGCTGCTGAAGAGGAGAGATGGATAAAGCAATGCAGGTTTATTTGTTTAGTAATATTTACACATAATTTAGTCTCTGTCTACCAAATGAGATATCAATCAATCCAACACTTACCCAGCAAAACAATGTGCCGCAGTCACCACCCAGGAGCTGTCCACCAAGACCCCTCCACACATTAGCTCGCCGTTTAGCTGCAGGTTGACCAGCCAGGGCCAGCTGCCCAGAGGTGCAGGAGAGCCACCCACTATCCTTGAGCGCGGCTGTGTGTTGTTCTGCACTCTGGATGACCTCTGACCGCACACTGCTGCTAAGACAGACATCAAGACAGGCTTCAGCACGAATTCTTATGGAGCGCATAAAGGAGAAACTGAGGAAAACGCGTCGTACCTTGTGCGTGTGACTGCATGTCAGGCTCAAGGTTCTGCATCGTGTGAAGCAGGCTGCACTGGAGGACACGGGCACTGCAGCTCTCACCCATGATCCTGATGCAGCTCTCGGTGTTGAGCTCATCTGGCAGACAGCGGCGCTGGTAGAACCCGCAGGCCTGACTCAGAGCCCAGCTCCGCTCGGCCTCACCCTGAAGCTTCTGAGCCCTGCTGATCACGTCGCAGCTGGGCTCCGACGAGGCACCGGAGGGGGACGCTGTCGAATGAGGAAGCAAAAAAACAAGTCAGTGTCAAAAACACGCTGGAGAGACTCAAGAATAGGAGCTGACGAGGGATAAGAACTGCACTCACAGCAGGATCCCGACAGCTGTCCACAGTTCTGAAACAGACAGGGAGCGCAGCCTCGACATCCTGCCTCGGTCTGGCCTCTTTCGGCCGAAGCTCGCTCCAGAGCAGACAGGGCGCTCGTCATGGCAGCTTCCAGGACCACCGTGCCCCGATCAGACAGAGCTGCGGCAGAGGACAACAAGGGACATCGACGTATTGGTCAAAGAGGAGGGAAGAGTAGGATTTCCATTTCACATCCTGATAAATGTATGTGCTCAGCAAGAGCACTTTGTTTAAACTTATCTTGCCTCCATTATACAGTTAATCTGTAGTTCTCCTCATCTAAGCACATTTTCACAAATTTATTTAGTTTTGAAAAGTGTTTTTCCTGAAAGCTTGAATGAAAGGAATCTTGGCGTTTCAATGGAAAGACTGACATTTTGCTGAGGGAACACTCAGTACGTGTGAGCATTAGCATGGATTGTTGCGTACTGGTGTGTGTGTGCGTGTGTGCATGTGTGCGGCTCCTCTTTTCTCATGCTGCTTTTTGAGCTCATTGGCAGCTTTTTTTAGGGAAGCTAGCTCATGCTCTGCCCGCTAGTGAGTCCTTCAAACCTTCAAACGCGCCGCTGACCCCACATCGCCCCTCCCTACCCTCTGCGCTGCACCACATTACAGGGCAGGACCACTGACAACAACAATGCCGACTGAAGACTTAATTAGAAGGCCAGGGCTGAGCGGGCAGAGGCTGAGGGGCTTTGGGGCAGGTCTGGAGGGCACTGGCTGGCAGGCCTGGGGCCAACAGGAGCCCAGAGACTTGATGCGTCTCGTCATGTTTGAAGGCTCAGCTGCATCTTAACATTGAGTTTTATTGAGCATTTTTGACAGATTTTGTTCATGTTTACGAAGCGGTAAAATTGTCAGCCCTTTACTGGAGGAAAACTCATGGAGACATTGTTAACTAGGCACGGGAAGATCACTAGCTACAGACGGATGTTTCCAAATCTGGCTTCTTTTCTTTTTTCCAACACACTCTTCTCATTCCTCTTAACTAGATTCTAAGAAAAATAAAGGAGCGACCAGAGTTTTATGAGACTTTATGAGGCATAGGTAAATGTGTTATCCCTATCACACCTGCTGCTGCGCACTGCTGGCCAGCTAGCAGGAAAAAGCTGGTGATTTACATATTACTATAAACTTCAACGAAGACATATTCAGCTTTAAAAATTTTTTTTCTGGTCACAACCCTCCACCCTCTAAAATAGTACATTTTTAACGATGACAAACAAAATGGCGTACTTTTTAAGCAAAGTAGGATTTCTGGATTAACATGGATTGTATCAGGTTCCACTGTAATATTTTCATTGAAGGTTTTCATACTGTGAGAACCACATACCCACGCGTCCATTAACATTTCTAACTGTGTGGACGAACTAGACACTGAACAGCTGCTAAATTTCTGTAAAGCACTTATGAGTACATCCATTACAAAAGCTAAGGAGACACATGGCTCTCTTTAAGACAATTTGTTTCAACAGAAGTTTTGTCTCTGAGAGTATAGTTAACGTTTAAGTGCCACAAACCAGTAATGCTAATTTAAAATGTCACAGCTAAGATAAAATGAACATTAATAAATGTGTAACTTGAGTTACTTGCATCTGAGTTGTCCCTCCCCCCAGGAAGAGCTAATAATCAGATTAGTCATTGATCATTTTAGCATATTTCATGACAAACGGCTTCAGTAAGTTGAGAAAAGGTACCTTTGAGAGCGCTCTGGGGCATCCTGTAGGCTTCTCTACCTGTCGGGGCTCCCTGCAAACACTCCAGCCCCATTAGCAGCAGCGAGATGAACAGCGGCGGCATCGTCCTACAGCATCAGACCCCCCGTTCCACCGTGACAGCAGGTGGACAAACGGGATTGCCGCAGAATGAATGAAGAGGATGCAGAGGTGATGGAGACCGGGCCGGTCTGCAGAGTTTCCTTGTCCGTGTTGTCTGGGGGCTCTGTCTCCCTCCTCCTGACTTTCTGGGCTCTCTCCCACACTGTGATGCAGGGCATCTGTCTGTAAGGTTACTCTGAGGAACAATAGGCCCCTGAAGTGGTCCCTGGAATATATATAGAGTCCCTGAGGGAAGACCAGAGAGAGGGAAGGAGGGGTGGGAGAACAGGAAAGGGAGGGAGAGATGCTCTCATGGCCAATGCACAAACAGATGAATTCATTAAGACTATGACAGCAAATCGGGCGCAACTTGCCAAGGCTGACCATCACAAAGAGGTTTGGTTTTATGAAAGGAGACAGAGGGAGGGAGATGCAGAGACGCAGATCAGGAAAGAGGGGGAGCCGGGGATGAGCCGACGGATTGGCTGGGCGGAAGGGAACAGGGAGTTGTTTGAATTAATTAGTGTGAGAGAAAGAGGGAGAAAGTTTTGTCGAAAAGGATATGCGCTGATGTGACACGGGGGGGAATGCACAGCTAAAAGGGAGCCTAAAGTAAAAAATCCCAGCGAGATTCAAAGCGAGCCAGATCCGGGACGCTGAGTGTTCGAGGGAGAGGGAAGTGTCTGCCATTCGTGTCCCTCAAAGAGGGCATTGTCCCCGGCGTCCCTCTGAGGATGCCCACATCAAAGCAGGCCCCCGGGCATCACTTGGCTGCCGCGTCCATTGATCACTTACAGTCTTTTGTCTCTCCCATTAAAATATTGTCAATTCACATCACTTTTGTCTTTCTCTGCTGAACTCTGCTTTTGTTACATAAAGGTACAGTAACAACAACAAGCTTACAAACATGAAGTATTTTCATGGAAAATTATTTGGCAAAATATATAAATTATACAGTATATTCATAGTATTATTTAGTGACTTTTTTTATCAGTTCAAATTCACTTTGTGATCCCTTAAATTTAACATCTGAATTGCCTTAGACGTTTGATTTTGTATTATGAGCGGCCGTGGATTTATTGTGGAAAAGTCTCTAAATACTAAATACTAACCGACTCAGTTAGTAACATCTCGCAACTAAAAGGTGAAGCTGAGCATTAACTTGATCTGCAGATACATGTATTCAAGTTAGGAAAATATTTATTATAACACTAAATACATTTAAAATTATAAATAGTGATAGGCCAACTTAATGTTTTTGATTTGTACCCATACTTTTTTCAAAAACTGTATAAGGTGTAAATATATATATATATATATATATATATACACACACACACACACACACACACACACACACATATGTATGTGTGTGTGTGTGTGTGTGTGTGTGGGTGTGGGCGTGTGTGTGTGTGTGTAAATTAAAATAATTAAATCAAATTGATTAGACTAGCTGTTATTATCCTGCTGATGTTAAAACTGCAGAAACGCAAAATAGCAAAATAGAGGCAAACAATATACTGGTTTGCTCGTATGCTGCAGGAGAACGTCAGCAGGCTGTTTAGAAAAGCTGGCTGTACTCTGGGAACGGCTCTGGAGTCTCTGCAGACGATTAGTCGGGTAGAAAGACACTCAAAATAAGCCAAAATCTGCTGGAAGTTTTTCTTCTTTGTCGCTAAACACATGCTAGGTACAAGGAATTGCTGTAAAGTCAGTAAAGTGTTTTGAAATGACATGCTGTGAATTGGTGCTATATAAATCAGTTGAATTGAATTGAATAAATAAAATAGCCTCATAAAATGAACAGCATGACAGATGATTCTGAGCGTCCTTTTCACAAGACTGTTATAAAAATTGACTCCAGTCAGAGGCAGCTTTACATATGCTGAGATATAGACTGCTACAGTCTTTCTGTCTACAGATGTCACCATCTAAGTCTCAATGGAGAAATTTCTGTTAGCTGAGCTACAACAACATTTAAGTTACTTTTGAGATCAATAAAGCTTTTTTAAATTGAACTGAATACAAATTACTGCCATATTTTAGAAACTGCTTAAAGGAATGACGACTAAATCTACAAAACTTTCCTGAAGGAACGTCATCAACTTGTAACCAAAAGTCGGGTCTTCAGCTTACTTAGAAACCAACATGCAGCTTTTTTAAAATTTTTGACCATCTGCTTTTCAGCTAAGTTTTCAAAATCTCATAAGATTGAAGAAGAATGACGGCTACAGATTTGAAAACTAGAAAACAGAAAAACTCCAGCTTTTTTTTTTTTTTTTAATGTGTTTGATTTCATTTTTTTCCCAGCCTTCCTTAATGGCACGATGACTGTGAGATCTGAGAGCAGGATCAGGCAGAGCGGGGCGGGAGCAGCATGGGCCGACCGGGCGGCTCTCTTTCATTCCTTCCTTTTCTCCACTCATCTGCCTTTGATGTGCTTTGATTAATTTGCCTTCTGCTCACTCTTCTTCTATCCACCAGGCATGGACAACTTCCCTTTTGTCCACTGCCAGCCTGCCTCAGCTTCTACATCCGTGAAGTTCTGTTTTTTTATGACTTCATTACCAGTCGTACACATGCAACTGTGGCGGTCCGGTCATTGAAAATCACGTCTGAACCACGTTTCCAGGCCAAGAGCCATGGCTTAACATAACAGTGCTTTATATCCAGAAAAATGTGGACAAAAAAAAAGCTTTTTTTTTTTTTTTTTTACTTCACACTGGTTACACTGTTAACTACTAGAAAGCTTTTTGGAAAAAGTGTTCATTTTCTTGTTTTTCATCACAATGTCTCCAAATATAACTCCAAATTAACAAAGGTGTGACTTTTTCAGAAGAGGATAAACGTTTTGGACTTACTTAGGGTCTAGAAGTTTATGATGGACACCAAAGAAAACCAAACGCAGAAATTTTATCAAAAGATGAGTCAACAAATAATTAGTTCAAGGTAATCATACTTATGCAATCAGTGTATTTTTGTTTGTTCTTCTTACAGATTTGTTTGCTTTTCAAATAAAATGTAAAGGATATTTACCAAATTTACAAAACGCTTAATCGCGAGTGAGTCTGCAAGTCCGCTCTGTCGCAGATCACGAATGCTCTAACATGTTACATAAAACGTAAAACAAGACAGCACAAACTCGCTCATAACAATGAGCAACTTCGCAACAATCAGTGTTGAATAACACCCAGCCATTGTGCTCAGTTATGAAACCAATTCTTCCATTGTCTCACAGAGAAAACAATTGAAATCTGGGTCAGTGGGGTACGGTACGCAAGGGAGAAGAGGCTCCCAACATTTCTGCACAGGGAGACACTTGAGCTCCCTGACAATAGTCGAGCAGAAGCGTTTCGACTGCATGTGCGTCTTCTACTGGTCATTGTTGTTAATTAAATCCCTCAAGGCCGCAACAATCCCATTAGCCGCCATTTGATTCACGTTAAACATCATTAAATGAATGAATGCATTTAAATAAGGGAGTGTGAACATTGGTTTGGTGGAGAAGATGTTGGA
Organism: Poecilia latipinna; assembly: GCF_001443285.1. Classification (NCBI taxonomy): domain Eukaryota; kingdom Metazoa; phylum Chordata; class Actinopteri; order Cyprinodontiformes; family Poeciliidae; genus Poecilia; species Poecilia latipinna. The sequence goes on from NW_015113213.1 coordinate 183,361, forward strand.
AAGAGTATCTATTTGTCAGTTTTGAAAATAAATGTTTGAGTGCGCATGTCAAATATTAAATTACATTTCAATGCATGAAAGAAGACATAATAAAACACTAAACATTTGCTTCACACAGCCTTTATAGGGATATCTAAGGGCTGCATGAGAATCTACAGCATAACTTCTGTCCTTCAGCCACTGGAGAGCAGATTCATCCTGGCTCTTTAATAGTAACTTCTAATGATACCTGTATTTGACAGGATTTCAATTTATTTGTTCATTATTCAGAAATCAAACAAAGGGAGCATCATGCTTTTCTGGTTTTTTTTTTGTTTGTTTTTTGCACCTGAAGTAACTAATTTTGCTTCTCACTTTGACGTTTGCCTCAGTTACGCAACTAGATATGATAGAGCTAAGGTGCTCTATGTGGAGTTTAGTACAAAAAGAAGAGATTTTCACAATCATCTAAAGATTTTGTTTTCTCAAATGTTATGAATTGTTAAGTTTTACTGTGCAATCACAATCTTTCAGAATCAGCTCTTAATGTTTTCCTTTAAGAACTGGTAACTATGCTAGCTTGTACTAGTACTTATTTCTTTTACCAGTATCTTTTGGGTAGCATTTAGATTCACAAACGCAGAAAATATTTTGAGAAATTTCCTTGCAGCATTGAACTTCCTTTTGAGTTGGGGAAAAGCACAGGATGGTTCAGGATGGTTCCTCGAAAGCACCATGTCTAGGGAACTGAAATAGGAGTATGATGACATAAAGAGATTTTGGTTCGTTATTAACAAGCTGCTCCTGATTTGCAAACACTGACATCTAGTGTTACAGCTGCTACTTTCACTCATTTGGGAGAAAATTCATGTCCACTTGAAGTTACGGTTTTAACGGATTGCTTTCACGCAGCTGCCAACCTAAAGTCCACATTTTCAAAACAGCGAACGGCTTTGTGAATTCTGGGCAAACATCTCTACTTTTCTCTCTTTTCTGTCCAAAGAACGTAAATCCAGAGGAAACTTTGAAAACCTAATTTATGCTTCAGTATTCTATTTTAGAAAATAATTTAACATGCTGATTCAGGCCTGCAGAAAATGAAATGGAGTTCCACACTGTGAAAAAGGGACGATGGTGTCATGATATCCATCCATCCATCAACTATCTTCCATCCCTACAGGGTCGCGAGGGAATCTTGTGCCTGTGTAAATACGATCCGTTCAAATAGCTGGCAATATTCTTTATTTTATTCTATTTATTGCATTTTTTTCTGAGAAGTGAAGAATGTAACATTGTAACATTGCCCATTTCTAACCTAGATAACTGTTTTAAATGTTTTTGGCATAAAAAAAAGCTTTTTTTTCCCCCTTCAACCAGATATTTTTTTAATATTTAGAAGTCTGTACATTGAGAGCAGAGTGGAATCAAAGGCCAACTTCTTTGTTTTCTGCATCAGTTTGGCTAATAAAGCTGTAAAACATTGACTTTTAATTGGTTTTTAAAAAGCCTCATAAGTCCTTTGCAGATTGATGAGGTCAGAAATTGCTTCTACAAGCTCATTGCTGATACTCTTTCTTCTTGGCATTTGGTTAACAACCAATGAACAAAATACAATGCTTTTCTATGTATTTCATGGTACTTTAAACCACAGAGCATTTTCCGTGGCTGCATGTTTATTCCCCCCCCCCTCCCCCGAAAACATAAATATGCAGTAAGTGATTGAAAACAGCTGTCAAATGGAGGAAGAATTGTTCATTTTTGTCATCATTCTCCCGTTCATTCACATTTTTACAAAAAGGAAGGCTGAAATGGAGGAAAAAAGTAAAGGAAAAACAATTCAAAGTGGACTCAGAAATCAAAGAGGCCACATGGTGGCAGAATGGGACAGAGATTGGAAACATTAATGGCTCTATCAGCCTATCTGACAAACACACAGCCACCCAAAAAACAGAACATTTTAGTAATGGAAGAATTTATGTTACACCCAAATTACCTTCTACTTTGTCAAAAAAATAAAAAATAAAATAAAATAAAATAAATAAAACAAATGGAAAATACAGCGGCACCATATGACTGTAGCTCAAGATGAAAACAACACAAACATCAAAACAGAATCCTGAGTGCTTCACTGAGGGATGTCTTCCATTATTCTGACCTTTCCTGAACTCTTTTTCTCTCTCTGCATCCGTCCGCCTCACTCGGGCACAAAACGCAGCCGCAGGAGTTACAGAAAACAAATCCAAAGAAAACTAACGTCCAAAAAAATACCATTTTATGAAGAGAAAACAACTGAGTGTTGCACATAAAAGGTACAACATGAGTGAGAAAATACAGTTCAGCAATAAATGAAATTTCATACACATTAAAAATCAACTTGCAGCCAAGCAAAGCACTGGATATCTTCTTACTCCCGTCTCTATACTTTTGCACTGCATTGTGCTGGGTTGAAGCCATTAAAGTGGAGACAGAATGTCTAAAATGCTATTGGTTTCACCTATCCCTGCCTGCTGCTGTCTGACTGACCTGTTGGAAGAGGCTGAACACACCCCCATCCCCACCCCTCCTCTCCTTTCTGTAGCCAAGCCATTAGCCATGAATTATGGTGCTGCTACCATCACGGCCAATTGTCTGGACGAAACGCAGACTCTGCCTGACTTACCGCTGTGTGTTAGCTTGTGCCTGAGCAGCAGGTTCAGGAACATATATTTTTTTTTTTTTAACAGCTCCTCGGTTCAGGACAGATGCAGGTAAGCAGATGACTTTTATTAACATAAAAAAGTAGGTTTATGCATGGCTATGATTGACGATTATAGTTTTTTTTTTTTTCATTTGTCAGAGTCCTCTAAACTGGCAACAAATTCTGTAAATTTTATAGATTCCACGGATGGAAGATAAACAAGTGTCCAATTTGTCTCATGTGAATTGGAAAGACGGCTTCTGATTCTCAGATTTGCTTTAACAACTGACTTTCCTAATGCAGGACGGCTGGTAAATTTGTAGAGGGAAGGGGACATCGAAAGAGAGAGGGGAGAGAGCAGCATCCCTAAGCAGGAAAACTCTTCTAACATATAACCGGGAAACCTATAGGAGCTGATGCGATGGTGGAGTGATGCAGAGAACAGACACTGGTGCACATTATCCTGCATTGCACTGAGGAGTGGAGTAAGTGTTCACCAGTGGTTTTATTTGCTTCTCATGTAGGGTTTGTAAGCGGCATTAGGCAACTGTTGGTCAACAATGAAAGGCAAACATCAGACAAATTAATTAAAGCTCACAGTGTAAATACAGAATATTTACTTTGTGGGACCTGTTTGCAGTCTACTTACGTGTAGTTTGTATATGTGCCAGTAATTTTTACTAAAAAGAAAAAAATATATATATTGGCACATAATGCAGATAATCCAGTCACATTTTGGAAACATATATGTTTCAGTAAATATGATTATTTAGAGGGGAGTGGAAAAGTAAATGTCTGACAGATTTCTATTTCAGACAAGTAAATAAGTGGAATAAGTACAAAAATATTTTTTTCAAATGGTGATTTTATTTGTTAAGAGTAAGAGAAAACAACAGACTAACCTGGGATTCTGTGAAAAGATAATTGACCCTACAGATAAATCATCAATTAATTTTGATTAACCACTTTTTTTTTTGTTCATTTCAAAATCCACACTCAACTTCAAGAGCTTTGTCATTAAATCGCTAAAACAGTGCCTTCTTGACAACACAAAGTAGGTTAAAATAACTCAAAAAGCTCAGAAAGGGCTACAGGGATATTTGTAAGCCATTGGTACATCAGCAAACCACACAAAACCATTATCCATAAAAGTAAAAAAAAAAAAAACATTGAACAGTGGTGAAACTCTAAGTCCGCATCAATGACTCATCCGATTTAACTCAATTTTGTTTATTTACGTAGCTCCAATTAGCAGCAAATCAATTCAAAGTCAGTTTGATGCTTTACAATTTGATTCTAATTTTTAAACAATGCAGTCAAGTTGAATTTATTTTTGTCAACTGATGAAACCTTCTAAGGAAATCCAAGCAGTGGCATTGAGTTCTTGACATTGCAGCAAACTCTTAACCTGATAATACATTTGGCGAAAGTGGAAAGGAAAACGCCCCTTTAACAGGAAGAAATCACCAGCCAAGCTTGGGTCAGAAAAAAGAACATCGTGCTGACAGTCAAACTTAGAGGTGGTGTGATTCTCCAGAGCTGCTTTGTTTTTTAAAGTACCTTGATAACTTGCCATTGGCTAAAAAAACATTATTTTAAAATAAAAAACATTTGGAGTGGCATAGTCAAAGTCTAGACATAAATTCGACAGAAATGCTAACTTAAAAAGAGGACATTCAAACTTGAAAACTGTCCTGTGTGGCTAAATTAAAACAATTCTGCAAGGCAGAGTGGGTCACATCATTGCAAAGACTTGCTTTTTGACTTGTTATTTACCAGGTGTTATTCCAAACACTCGGTAGCAGAACCAGTTCTTAAGGGGATGTCCATCCATCCATCCATTTTCTGAACACCCTTGTCCCTCAGTGGGGTCGGGAGGGGTGCTGGTGCCTATCTCCAGCTAACGTTCCGGGCGAGAGGCGGGGTACACCCTGGACAGGTCGCCAGTCTGTCGCAGAAGGGGATGTCTGATATTACTATTTTTTTTTATTTTATGAAACTGTGATCTTGTTCATTTTATGAAACTGTTATTTAAGAAGATGTATAAACAGAATGCATTTTAAGGGAGCAAATACTCTTTCACTGCTCTGTAAGTTACTTTATTAAACTACATAGCTGAGTTGGTCACAATCTTAGTTATTTCTTTCTAAGTACTCTTTATATTTGTTTCAAACATAAATAATTATTGCATGTGCTCATTCATCTGCCACATAATCACAACCACTAGAAGACGTAATCATCCTTCAAGTATTCATCGCTTCATCGTGCAACTCAGAGAGCCCAGGTACCTCACAGCATCAAATCGTCTTTTGTAACTTTCTAACAGCAGCAGCAGTTCGCTGCACTTTAACAAACCAGGCATTTATTAGCTTGTTATGAGCTGAGAGAGCAGTAGCCAGATGGTTGCTGTTGATCTTGTTACAAAGGTAGATGTGAGAAGACCATTACTTGGTTCACAGCAAACACACACACACACACACACACACACACACACACACCACTGGGTTGTTAATCTGCACACCCATCTCAGCACCTGTTGCTCCTGAAGATGTTAAGTGGTAGATAATCCTGAATAATTCTGTACACATCGACTAAGTTTGTGTATATAGGAGTTAAGAGTGAAGCTGAGACCGTATTTGCAGGGACACATGGGTTTGCATACTAACAGACCACTGATTGCAAAGCTGATGCATAGGGTAATAAGTGAAGAACGTTAATGATTGACCAAACCTGTTCTGCACAATCTGTCAGAGGCGGTTGCTAAGAGCTGCAGGACAGGTGACAGGATGGTTGCATGTTCAACAGACAATGTGTGCTTATATAAACCATCCTGGCCTGCATATAAATGTCAAAAGTGATCTTATTCATTTTTTTATGCTGTCAGCCTGCTTCCGATGAATAAAGATTGTCGTGATTGTTTGATGAGTGAAAATGACAGACTTTAAATGCAAGCTCACATAGTTCTCCCCTTCTGTATCTCTGAGCTCTGTGGCTGTATTTTAGTGCTTTCAGCGCATTGAAGGCTTTTTCTGATACTGAAGAAACATGGTGGGCCTGAGAAACCGTTCCACCTGGGAACCATTGTTGCTAAAGGCCTCATGCATCAAGTCTTGCGCCAATGGTTGCTCCATGGGCATCACTGCACAACTCACGTACGCCAATGCCAACACAGAGTCTGTGGAAGGTGAGTTTTGGATAAAGCTCTTAAAGCTAACGTTTGTGTTGCAGTAGTTTTCTCTAAGTTTTATGGGGGAAATAAGATATTTTGTAATTCAAAAAGTGACTTTTCCAGAAATATCTGCTGGAAATTGTTAGAAATAAGTAGAGATGTAAGTTCAGATCCCTGAGGAACACCACAGATATGTTCTGTCCTTTAAGATCACGTCTTTTAACGCAACAAAGTTTGCTTTACTGAAAAACGACTAATTTCTTTAAGTAAAAAACACAGCAATTTGAGTTGTCTCAAACTGCTGTGTTTTTTTTTTGTGTGTGTTTTTTTTTTACTTCATATATTCAGAGTTCAGCTCACAGGATTTGCCAAGAGATCCTTTCACAACCCGGCATTGCTGTCTGTCTGTGTTCAGGTGTGTTTGTGTACCCTCTTGAGGAAAAGGAGGTCGTGGTGGGATTTGAGGCCATGATTGCAGGGCGGCTGGTGGGAGTGCAGATCCAGAGCAGAGGAAAGCTGAAGGACTGCTGTTTGGAGTGCTGCCCTGGATCTGGTCTTGATGGACACTACGGGAGCGGCCAGGCGTGGAGCTGCTGCTGCTGCGGGATGTCTGGCCTGGACATGCAATGCACCAACGGTGAGGACGAGAGAGACGGATCAATTTATGTGGTTGTCATAAAAGAAATGGTAGGGAACCTTTGAAGATGTTTTTTTAGTTGCATATTGTAATTAACCAAAAATAATTTTCAAACAGACATAAACAATTCTATTTCGATTAATCCAGATTTGATAAGATCTAAACAAGCCGTCTCTTTGCTTGTTGCTGAATTAATTAGCAATAAAACTCCAAATAGAGTGAAATTCCACGTTTCCTGTAATTGTAATGCCACATTGTGAGTTGTTTTGTTGACTGTACTGTTCAATTTGATAAAGTCATCCAGTACCTTGTAAAAGTAAAACAGCACGAAAGCATAATGTGTCCATCTCCATGCTTAGCTGTGGGGATTGTCTTCTTGAGTCAAGTTGATGCCAAAAAGTTTATTTAATTCATACTTTGTCTCAAGTTTTGTCTAAAGCATTTGGATGTTCATTTGCAAATGTGCCACTACAGCAAGATTTCCATTTTTCAAAGCATAACTACTGCGCTTCAGTCGGGTTTCTTTAAGACTGTGGTCCAAACTGCCTTAGCATCATTGCCAAGCTTCTCTCTTGCAGTTATGGACTCGTCCTTCACTCCATGTTCCAAGAACTTTCATGAAAGGTGACTGACGGTCACTTTAAGATACTTCCTAATAATCAAACCAACACTTGTCACCTTTTCCCCAAGCTGCTTGCCGACTAGTTTTACGCCCCTTTCTAGTCTTGTGCAGATTTTGCCCCTGAAATACTCAGGTCTTTATTCTTGGTGGTGGAGAGATTAAAAATGACAAGACCGTTTCTGTGGACAGGTCCTGAATATTTTATTGATGTCAGTATTTTGATCTAAGGACACCTCATTTTGGATGAAGACCTGGAAAGAACCACATTCATTGTGGGTTGTGGAGTTATTGGCCCTATGGACATAGTGTCCGTCATCATCAGCACCACTCTAGAACTGCCTACTATGGAAAACGGAGCTATCCGTATCGTCTACCCAACGCTGCTTACTCCGGTTGTAACCGGCCAGTTGACTGCAAGCAAAAGTGAAAATGGAGGAAAGTCTGAGGAAACTGGGTAATTATATTTGCTTGTTTAGGGTAGTATGTGAATAAAAAAAATGTAACATGTGTGTCATGGATTGATAACTTGTATAAGTAATTTCTTGTTTTAGAGCAACCAGCTGTTTCGGTGCTACCTCAGGGAAGCAGGATCGGGCTTCAGACTCTGAGCAGCAGTGCTCTCATGGCCTCTTTTCCAGTCCTGCTGTCAGTCTGGCACCGTATGAACTCAACTTCCAGCTGCTGGTCAGAGGCGCCTGTCTGCTGGCTGGTACTGTCTCGTCTTCTGAAATAAGTCTGATTCTGTAGTTCTTGACTAAATGATTATGAAATGCTGGAACAGGAGCTTACAATTTAATTATTGAGCTGCAGAGGGAAAACCTGAGTCGCAACACAGCCAACGCAAGAAAATGTGAAGCATAAGGGAGGAAAAAGATTAGCTAGTAAAATTTACCCTGCAAATTCTGACTAAATTACCTTGAAGCATTTATTTACACTCTTTGATTTCGTCTCATATTTCATCATGTTACCTGAAAACGGAACCACACTCTTGAATTCAGCCTTATATACTTATATTCAGCCTTATATTTCCAGCAGGACAACAAGCATAAACATACAGCTAAAGTTACAATGAAATGTTTTAGGTCAAAGGGTATTTATGTTTTCAAAAGTCAACTCACACCCCAAATCTTCATGCAATTGAGTATATGTGGCTAAACTTGATCCGAGTGAGTATGAGCAATGTTGCATAGAGTAAACGGGCAAAAATGTCCTTTTCTTGATGTGCAAAGATGGTAGAGGCATGCCACAGACGAGGTGAAGCTGTAAATTCAGCAAAATGTTCTAGAAAGTTCTTCAAAGTAGTAACTCCAAGGGACTGAACGCAACACTGTCCAAGCTTTTATTGGTCAAAAGAAAAGAAAAAACAACTCTGATCTTCTTCCCATTCCATCATTTTTTTTGTTGGTCTACCACATAAAATCCCTCTACCCACCTCCTTCTCCATCTGAATATTTCAACAAGCCACTGTATGTCCATTAAAATAATCATCATAATAATTGTTTTTTTCCTTGATGACACTTTACCTTGCTTTAGGCTTGGAGAGCCCTACACATGCCCTGAGAGCAGATGCAGATCCTAGTGCCCAAAGTGCATCTGCCACCTATATTACTTTGGCTCAGGAGCATCCATATGACAGACACATAGAGATAATATTGCACCTCAGTGGTGAGTAAAGACAATCTGCCAGTGAAATGTTTGGAAGCACATCCTGATTTATAAGCACGAGGCTACCGTTTTAAATGCAACATCCTTCCACAGAACCTCACAGTCCATTGGTCATCGTGGAGAAAGGCAGACTGTCCTTCAGCCAGTATGAACAACAGATCTGCTCTCGCCGGGATTACATTCGATACACGTGCAAAGACTCAGAATCTGAGAGAAGGGTAAGATATTCTTACGAATGTTTTTTTTTTTTTTTTTTAATCTCTTTTACATGTTTATCTTACGTCCATCTAACCTGCATGTGCTAACTTTGCTCTCGGGAAGCTGGAGTACATCCGTAGACGATACCACAAAGACATCCTCTGCAGCCCCGTCCTCATGCTCAACTTCTGTCCTGACTTACTGTCCGAGCCTCTGGAGCTGCACAAAGCCACCAGAGAGTTGCTGTTCCTAATCGACCGCAGCGGCAGCATGAGTGGCACTAAAATACAGCGTGTGAAGGTCAGATGCACTGAAAACTGCCAGAAAGTAGTTTATTTTAGGTTTTGAGGTAGAATATGTCTTGATGTCACGCCAATGTGTTGCTTCCCCAGGAAGCCGTGGCAGTGGCCCTGAAGAGTCTACCCACTGGTACAATGCTCAACATAGTTGGCTTTGGGACCACCATCAAGCCTCTGTTTACCTCCAGCAAGCTCTGCACTGATGTTAGTTTTACACAGTGATGTTTGTTAGAAATGTTTCCTATCAGTGTCTTATTTACCAGGTCAGTCGCATTAATTAGCAACCCCAAGTCAATATATTTAGTCTTCAGATAAATTAATATTCTGTTGTGGGCAATCTTCAAATCCAACCTTTATTTTGAGCATATGGGGAGAAATATTTAGTGTTGAGATTTTTTTTTAAGCAAAACCTCTTTAGAGTAGATGTAAGTTTTATTTCTACACTTTAACTCATTAAGTTGTCCAGGTGGATAAAGGGTTTGTTTTATGGAGACAGGATTCGATTTACCCATTAAAGAATTGGGCTGAAATTACAGTTTGGCTTGCTACTAAAATTCTCAGTGTGAGATTGTCCCACAGTGGTAAATATGAATATATTTTAAAGCTTTAAAACAACTTCACTAGAGATGCTAAGAACAGGGGCAATGACCTTCACTCTAAGCCTATAAGACGCAGACAGTGAGTTCACAAGATTGCAAATCCATCCCTTGTTAAAAAAAAAAAAAACATCGTAAATTCTTCTTTTTTTATGCGAGAGAACATACATGCATCATTTAGTTCTTGTAACCTGAATGTCGATGTTGTTTAACCATGCTGGACGATCTGTGCTGCTCTCCAATCTGGCCACAGGGTTTCTTCTTGGGTTGCCTTAGTAGCAGAGTATCAGGTTTAATCCAGACCAGGGACTGGAAGGACAAACAGTCTTTGCACATTCTCCACACCATATGGTGGCCTTTCATGCATTTTCACTCGAGATGTCCTTCTGGCTCCTGTTCTAACAGGGATGTTTTTTCTACAGTTTGTTCTAAAGCAGGTGCTAAGCTATATGTGTGTGCTGTCTGTATTAGAGAGCGTCTGATTCGATTATTTTTCCCTGTAGGTTAGTATGAGCGTTTAACATCAAACAATAAAACAATTTAATTTGCTGATTGCTCTGCCAGTCAGTTGGAACAGGTGTCATCTACTGCTTTACAACGAATCTGATTGCACCCATATTTTTTATGCACTTACATCCAGGTGACTCTAATGCAGGCCTATGAGTACATCCAGAGGATGAGAGCGGATATGCGCGGGACCAACCTCCAGGGGGCGCTGTCCTGGCTCTACCAGCAGCCCATGCAGCGTTCATATCCACGGCAGGTCTTTATCATCACTGACGGCTCCATCAGCAAAGTGGCTAAGGTGCTGGAGTTGGTTCGCAGAAACACATGTGCTGGCAGGTACGGAAACCCATGTGCGGACATGGAAAGGAAAACAACGTTTGAATGAGGGGGTATTATGTCACACTGTGGAAAATTCACAGTGGACAACAGGTGAAATTATGGAATTATTGTGGAGATAGAGAAATAAAAAAAAAAAGGTGGGACACATATTGCGGAATTGAACTGAAAAAGTGAAGAAAGAAAAAATAAATAAATAAATAAATAAATCAGCCCCGCCCAGTAATCCCGTTAAGTGCTCTGCTCTGCAGTAAGAGTCACGCCCATCAATTTCCCCCATGCAGAATAACTCCATTTCTACCTCATTAGTATTCTCCTGGTGGACTGACTTTCTCCAAGGCATCTCAGCTGTGTCTTTGAAACGTACGCACTTGTTTGCTGTTCTTTATTCTCAAACCTGATTGCAGTTAATATTGCAATCAGATGTGAGTGTGTGTCTGTTTGTTGTTTTAAAATCCAACTCTTTCATATATCATATTTCTCTAGATGCTTTGGCCTCGGCCTCGGTCCCCGAGCCTGCAGGAGACTCCTTCAGGGAATTGCCAAACTGACTGGAGGGACCACAGAGTTCTTCGGTGATGAAGAAAGACTCCAGCCCAAGGTCAACACCAGCACAGCACTGCCATCTTCTGGAGAAACATGAACCACACAGCAGCTACAGTTAAATTCTTGCTATTTTTTTGTATCGACATGACATTTTCATCATCATATGACCGGTTAAATACAGTGGTGGAAAGTAACGAAGTACAAGTACTTCGTTACTGTACTTAAGTACAGT
>NW_015113213.1:199629-222500 GCF_001443285.1 Poecilia latipinna
ACTTAAGTACATTTTTTGAGTACTTTCTCCACCACTGGTTAAATATTTTAGATGACAAAGGTTTTGGGCAGTTTCTTCAGAGTCAACTCGTACAAAAATGTCTTAAAACTAGAATACTATCAACTACAATAATAAATAAATAAATAAATAAATAAATAATTAAATACAAATAAACATTTGAGAAGAAAATAAAAGTAAAAACAGGGCAATGAGATTAAACGCAGTGATAAATAATTTAATTCAAAACAGAAGTAAGTAATGAAAAAGTTCAATGGAGATAATTCTACAGAATTGGTGTCTGACCAGTTGAGATTGTGGTGCTGTCAGAATACGACAGACTGAAAACCTCACGTTTTCACTACGGCCGTTAGGAGAGATGGTATTCATCTTGGTGCAGTGGCCAAAACTGAATCCTGAACTTGTTGTGATTTGGTTCTCAACTCTGTTGTAGTTAATCAAGTCTCTAAAGAAGGCCTTCGAACCTGTTCTGACGGATGTTCGGATTGACTGGTACCTGCCAGAGAACATGGAGGCCCTCCTTTCACCCAATGAAATTCCTCCTTTGTACCCCGGAGATCGCCTAGTTGGATACTGCACTCTTTACGACATGACAAATTTCAAAGCAAAGAAGACAGAGGTATGGTGTCACGATTTGATTTGGAGCTTGACCTTTTGTACATTCACAGACTGAATGTTAGCTTGCCTTTTCACAGAAAAACAGAAGAGAATACTTACAGCACCCTATTTGTTAATTCACATACAATATATTTGTATAATATATGAATAATCCACTTCACAAGTAGACAAAAGTCTCTGTTGGTTTCACATATAATCCAAAGCAAACCTATTAACTTTTCTTATTGTAAGTCTGCACAATGGGAAGAAACCTCAAAAAGTAAAAATATGTGCATACATTTTTCTTGTCCAGTGCCAAGATAGGGACTCCAGAGGTGTGCACCGTGACTCCGTGGGTTCTGTTTTCACCCACTCGAATGATGAGCTTTCGCCGCCTCCTTCATCTGAGCTCATGCCTGTGGTGACGCACTCCAACAGAACCGAGCTGGAGGAGGCTCTGAGAGAAATTTCAAGAGAAATTTCATCGGAGTTTTCTTGTGCCAGAGAGACTGACCTTGGAATAAGCCCAGGTGACACACAGGTCACTAAGCTGATTTAGATCTGGAGACATTGTATCCATGGTGTTTCACAGCTGTCTTTTTGTCCAAACCAGGTGTGGAGCTGGACTGGTCCAGCGATATAAGGCAGAGGATCCAGCAGAGCTCCTACATTCAGGAGCAGTATGTTCTCACTCACTGCTCCCTGAGCAGCGAGCGAAGTCTTCAGACACAGTCCCACGTACACATTCATGCCTCAAGCTCTGACTCTGCAGGTGGGGGCTTTCTTTCTGATACCCACTCCTCTGGTCCAGTATTGGAAACAGGGTCTTTACCACAAGGCCTTGAGAGGATGGCCCCTCCAGAGCCATCATCCTTATCTCGCTGGGCGGACCCAGCATGGCAACAAAACCTTTCAGCGGAAACTCCTGACAACGTTGCTAAAAAGGTGAGAATAAAAGGATAAGTTTTACCCATTATTAAATTAGATTGAGAGTCTACACTTAATTTGGACTTCCTTCATTTTTATTTTTGTGCTATCAGAATGGGCATCTGGATGGAGGCGAGGTGTCTCGAAGGAGACAGAAAGCATTAGCTCGTTCTACAATGGCGGCAAGGAGTTTTTCATCACCACAGGGTGAACTGGAAATGCATCGCCTCCGGAGAGCTCTTGAGAGGGTCTCCTTTGACCAGACTCTTGGAGGACGGTTGGATGAAAGTGACGGAGAAACAAGGCCTCCATCAAGAGGGACAGTTTCCCACAGAAGCCTGACTGACTCCAGTGAGTAAGAAAGAATGCAAAAGATACTTTTCCTAATTCAGTTTCATTACATAGCGTTTAAACCAGATATCAATATGCAACTTTTAAAAAGACATGTTTTTTTTGTCTGAATATACAACATTAAATCACGTCAGATCTTTTCAGTGATCACTCCAAAACAATGACTTTATTGACCTCAAGTCACCTTTTAACAACTTGGGCAGTATATTTTGGTTGATTGTCCATTTGAAAGACCCATTTGTACCCAAGGTTCATGGTCCTGACTGATATCTTGAGCTGCTTCTTTCATATTTACACACATTTCCTCATGATGCCATCTATTGTGTGAAGAACAATTGTCCATATTGTAGCAAAATATCCACACAACACAATGCTGCGACTCTTTTCTCTTTTGAATCCTCCAGATGGACTCCTGTTTCCTGCTTCGCCACTGGACTGGGACAGCCTCACTGACCCAGAGTATCTATTTACTGCTGCTCAGCCTGAAGATCCTCCCCAAGGTCAGTGTCACTCCATCATTCATGGTCTGCTGAGTGGCAAACCTGTGTCCTGGGAGGTTACTGTGGACATGGGACATCTCTGGCCACTGGAAGACCAGGACACCACTGGGGTCAATGAATGTGGAATTGGTGGGGACGATGTAGGAAAGCCATGGGAGGAGATCATTCACCACCTGACGGCTCGCTCAGTAATAAGGGACTTTGAAAAGCTGGCAGAAAAAGAGAGCGAAACTGGACATGGTGATGATCGCTACACACACTATCAATGTCACATTTATTTCCGTAACAACGGAAATAAATGTGCTGTCACTTACATTTATTTCCGTTCAGGGTCAGGTAAACGGTATCGTATGAAGGCTATTCAGACAAGCAAGCACTGTAACATCATATGCATGTACACAGCCTTCACCATTACCAATGGCAGCACAAGCAAAGGCTTGGCAGAGAGCACAGACGTCCGAAACACAGGTATGTTCTGAAGTTACATTGGCTATGAAAAGCTTCATGGTTTCACTTTTTGACAGTGTTGTTTGTACCAAATGTGCAATGCTTGAAGAAACAAATCCAAAAAGGCCTGCAGATAAAATTGTAGAGGATTCTTCTACACAGTGTTGGCTTTCTATCCCTGTTCTTTCACTTCAAAATTATGACCCACCTTGCATTGGTCTATCAAATAAAATTCCACTGAACATATCGGAGAGCAGAAGGGAGAAACAACCTGTTTGTTTCTGAATTAGCATTTGAATTAGACATGCTGTAGGGTCATGAATTATATGGGTAAAAAGACGAGGATCATGTTATATTTCAGTTGCCAGATTGCTGGTTATGCTTTTGTTCGTGTAGGGATTCATATGGGGAACAGGCAAACTTCTCAGCCTGGAGGTCGCAGGCAGAGGGTCTATTCTGCCGGTCTGGGAAGACGGCGGATCAGTGGCGAAAGTGAAGAGGCTGAAGACACCAGGAACTTTACAGGTAGACCACACCAAAAAGATACCAGCACCTACTTCTTTGAACCAAACTTTACATAAGTCTTTGAGTTTCTTTCAAATAGAGCTGACACTTCTGTCAGCTTACATCTTGGAATATTAGTGGATACTGACAACAATGGCGACACTCAGGGGACACTTCTCTTGCTTCACAAAACCTTCAGTCTAGGAAAACGCAAAATATGTAAATTTTTAAAGGTCTTTATTTCAATTCAGCACTGTCCCTGTATCTGTCCCTTTTTATTCTACCTCAACACTAATGAGGCAAACTCATTTTCATGTAATATTGTCCTGCATGCTCAAAGAAAAACAGAAAATACAGTATGATTCATTTTTAAAGTAAAATTCCATTCTTCTAAAATATGTAGATATTTTAGAATAAATTTAATATTCACACCATGTTTGAAACATTCTTGTTTAATGTTTTCCTTCAACAATCTTATCTCAGACGCAGGTGGATATTGTTCCATGGCTACTGTAACAACAGGGATGTCGTGCAATCGTTCACAGCGATCTATAGAGAGCAAGTCAATGGAGAGCTTCTTTAGTACCAGGTAAAGTTTATATTCTAATCTCTGTGAAACAATATGTCAAATTCAGTGTGAGATGGGTGATAAAGAACTCATAAATGTAGGCCCTAAATAGACTCCAGGACAAGTAACATTCTAGGCACAATTATTATGGTATCATTAATCATTTGCTGTTCAAGTCTCGTCTGTGCTTGCATTGTTTTTAGAGTAAAACGTTTTGGTTTTTGCAGGTTCCAGCTGGGTCGACTCAGGTCCTCTATTTCATCCGGAAAGCAGGTTCCCCTCAAATCTCACTGTCTGTCAGCAGAGACCGACAAACAGCCAGAGAGTGAAACTCCAGACTACCAGCCCCTGGTGAGGTGGATCCACGTCCAGCACAAGCCATAATATTTTCTTTTTATTGTTAAACATGGTGTAATTGTTAATGTATTAATGGCATTACACTCACATTGTTCTATGCTATTAGATACTACATACACGCTGAGCCAAGAGACTGGTGCTCAGTGGTGTAAATTTCTATTTCCATGAAAGTAAACATTGCGTTTCCATTGGGAAGTCGAGCAGCGTGAGGTCCGGTTACTTACATTAAGTGAGGATTTTCAGAACCATGTCGTCTACTGGTGTTTATCTCCTTTGCTTCGTCAAGTCCAGTCAGTGCAATCATCTTCTCTACCAGTTTGACAGTTTGGTTCCATTGAGAAGCTATTGATTGTAGCTATTGACCTGAACTAGTCTGGTCAGCAAACGTGCCTGACATGAACCCTGTAAAGAATTGGTGGACGATTGTCAAAAGGAAGATGGAAGACACAGGCAGTAAGGGTGCAAATCAAGAACACCTGCTTTGTCAAGTTTGTCCACACAAATAAGGAATTTGACTGAAACTTAAAGTCTAACTAGTTTGTGTCTAGGGTGTGTGGGGACTGCAGAGGTGTTAGCTACCTTTTTTTTTTTCTACAAGCCCTAGATGGAGGGAAGATCAGTTCAGATTATCCTCTCTGCAGACCTAATCGTTTGTTGCAGTTTGAACCTGTCTTGTTTTGTGGGTGAGCCTCATAGTGATGGATGTGCACACAGCGGACTGAATAAGGCCAGTGTGAACAATGACCAGCAGCTCCTCTGGCAGGTTGTGCTCCTTGAGTTGCCTTTGAAAGTACAGTCTCTGCTGGGCCTTCTTCTCATCTCAGTATTGAGTGTATGTTCTTAACAGTATGTTCAGTGTATCTTTTTCATTGGTCTTAACACTAATTTATGGTCCTTTTCTTAGGTGCATTTACAACTTGCATCAGGGGCTTTTCTCCTGACGGCGATGTACTCAGAGTGTGTCCAAATCCCGCTGGACCGCCTTAAGAGAGCATCGCCTTACAGCCTTCACCGACGTAGCCTCAGCCCAGCCTTTCGCTGCACTTCACCCAGCGCTCCCTCTTTGTCCACCTCTGCCAAGCCTCCAGGTGCCCCCACGATTCACCACGTCACCTTTTCTCCTTCCTCATGCTCTCTGGCCAAACCGACTGCTCCTCCCTTCCACCACACTCCAGTAGACAACCCTTTGATTTTGGAGTCGAGGCTTCTGCGAAGACATTTGTCGGACCGAGACCCTGTCACCTCTCCCCCTGATCTCCCGAGCTCTGAGGAGGGATCCTTGGAGCTGTCTATCGGCCCCTCTCACAGTCAAAGCCTTGGACAAGCCGACAGCGGCCGTGGTTCAGAGACTGATATATACGAGGGGACTTCAGCAGAGCTAGCAGACCTCCAGGGTAGCAGCCAGTTAGCTCAGGAAGATCTAGAAGGCTCCACCTGGGCCACCGCCGTCGCTCTGGCGTGGCTGGAGCACCGGTGTGCTGGCTACTTCATGGAGTGGGAGCTGGTGGCAGCGAAAGCAGACTTCTGGCTGCGCTGTCAGAAACTGCCGGAGGGAGTGGACCTTGCAGGTCTAAGAGGAGCAGCCAGACAGCTGTTTCTGCTGCTGCGCCACTGGGATGAAAACATCAAGCTCAACATACTGTGTTATAACCCCAATAATGTGTGAGACAGTCAGTTCAGAGGTACAAAAACAAATCTACAGTCATGCGGAAAAAATTAGGACACCCCAACTATTTTTTTAATTTATTTTGGTTTTAAGAAATGTTCACATGTTGAGCTGTACTTAGCAAGAAATTTTGACGAAACAAAGTGTTTATAAGTAAACAAAAATGAAAATTGTTTTCCTCATTAAGGAAAGGAAATAAATGAGCAAAACGCTAGAAGACCCCACCCACTAATAGCTACTCTTTGCCCCTTTGAAATGACTTCAGTCACTGCTTGTATCCACCTGCCAGTCTCTGACATTGCGCTAAGGAAAGTTTATCCCACTCCTCACATTCAGCTGAGAGATGTTTGAGGGGTTTCAAGTCACTCCAAAATGTCTCACGAAAATCCGATCTGGGCTTTGACTTTCCATTTCTTAGTGGTTCTTGGTGAATTCACTGTTAATTTGGGCGGCACTGTCATTCTGGAAGGACCCGTTCTGCTTCGTCTTTAGTTTTTTTTTTAATTATTATTCTAAGTCTTGCGTCCTCTGATACGTGGCAGAATAATGGTGGATTCTGTAAGGGTGAGCTGCCATGTCCTGCAATAGCAAAGCATTCTCAAATAATGACACTTGCACCTCTGTGCTTCACAGTTGATATGAGGTTCTTTTCCTGGAAGGCTGTTTGATTTATGCCAAACATATCCTCTCTTCTGATGCCCAAATACATTTCATGTAGACTCATCTGTCCAAAGAACATTATTCCAGAAGCCCTGGTGTTTATCTGCATTCTCCATTACCAAATTAAGTCTGGCTTTCTGTTTTTCTTAAGAGAGCAAAGAACACTTTTCTCTTTTAACTTCAGTGAGTAAAACTTGTCTCACCTTCATCTTCACTCTCACTTCAACAGACAGGATCACACCAAACATAAATGACTGAGGTTTAAACTGGGCAAATCGCCTTGAAAATGTTGCCTCACAACGTTCCAGTCATTTGCACTTGATAAAAAGTAATAAATGTGAGGCAGTCCTAACTCATTCCTAATCAGAATTATCATTTTTATTTCATTTTGTATAAAATTTATGTATTCTCTCTCTCTTTAGTTTTATCTTATGTATATTACTAGAATGATCTGATATGAAATATCCAAACGCCCAAGCTCAATAGAAAGAGACATAGGCTGTTGTAGGGCGTCTTACTTTTTTCACGACTGGATAACAAAAGCTGTACTTTATTAGGTTGATACTGTAAATCGGTGCCAAATCCACCCCAATTTACAATAGTGACCTTTTATTATGAATTTGCTTTATGCAAACACAGGAATGCCTTGACCATCTGAATAAGCTTTTCGTAGGTTAGACTGTAGTTTAAAGTCTGCTATGTATTTTATGCCAAACAAAGAATCAGTCAATGATTGTCACGTTGGTTATTAGATAAACTGGTGAAAGTTTAGCTCACACAATCGACATAATAGTAAAACGTAATGGAAGCTAAGCATTTGTTGTACTGTGTACAAAAGGAATAAAAGTTTCAATCTGTGTTTTATTTGTCCAAGTATTGCTCATATTAATTCTTGCAGTTACTACGAAGCCAAGTGAGCAAGACTGTAGTCCTCATCAGTCATGTGTTCTTGCTTCATCAAAAAGATGGGTAGAAAATCAACAAAGTTCTAAACGCCAAGAAGCTAAATGATCAGCAATTTCCTTTTCTGAAATAAAATTGACCAGAGACAAAACATTAATCCCTTTTGTATCTTGAGTAATTAAAATGTAATGTGATCATTATGAATATGCACTGGTAATCATTGCTGCTTAAGGTTTTTTTGGAGTATTTCAAAAAAAAAAAAAAAAAAAAAAAAAAAACTATGCAGGCCTTCAACGAATATCGGATTCATGTTGATATGTAGTCAATTTAACACTTCTGGATCTACGGTTAGCTCTTTAGATCTTTAATCCATCACATTCTGTATATGAACAAATTATCGCTAAGCATCCATGATTTTCCCACAGCACTTGAAAACTTCCAATTATGTAACAACAAAAAGACTCCTGAGAATTCATCCTTTCCGTTTGTCATCTCTCTGACTGCAAGAGTGCACCGGCCGGGTACATCAGCAGCTGAGCTTGAATGAGAAGGCGGGAAACAAAGACGAGAAGCATCAAATGGCTCCTTGTAGCCACCCAGCAACAGTCTTTCACAGTGACTTCCCTCTGCAGGCCTTGTGCCGACGATAGAGAGGAGAATGATGGGGGGGTTACTCAAACGTCCTGTCCCGTCAGGCTCAGTGACGCTTGTTCTCCTTGTCGGTCGTGTGTTCTTTCTTTTCCGTCAGGGGGGGAGCCAGCCACAGACAGAGGAGGATGATGAGATGACAGACGTGGAGGGATGCAGAGCTGCTGTTAGTCGAGGGGTAGGTGTTCCACGAGAGCTCAATCAGCCCCAGAATCAGGACTCTGCACACCAGAACGAAACACATCATTGTCCTCGTGCAACTCCACCACAAATTTGGACGTCAGTGTCAAAGTGAAAGCTCTAATTTCAAGACTGGACCTTACCTGAGCAGGTGGGCCAACTTCTTGACACCGCCACTCCACAGCAGGTAAGGCAGCGTGTGGAAGTACCACACGTAGAACTGGTAGTGCAACGAACGGCTGAAGCACATGCCGATGAAGTTAGATGTGAAGAGAATCAGAACTATCTGTGGCTCGCTGTTAAAGACTTAAACTACAAAAGAAATGGTTATTCATTTCAGGCCTTTTAAAGTTAAAAAGTAATTTCAAGCACAGTAGTTTGAACTGATTCTAAATTTTTAGTAATGGCTTTAGTTAAGAGCTGTGAAAATACAGGATTAGTAAAAGTAATGCTGGACTTTGCATGATTTGCTAAGCTATAGAGGCTAAAGAAAAACATTTAAAAACAATTCTTAGGTTCAGAAGAAACACAAGCATGGGTATTTCTCATCAAAATTAAAATTTTTAAAAAGATTTAACTGTAAGGATATGATCCACAGTAATGCCCTGAGCAGGGATTTTCCTCTTGCTTGGTTCTTTAAGAAGCTCAACTATGTTTTCTCCTGGTCTGAAAAAACAGAAATTACAAGAAAATATTATAAAAAATATTTATATAACAGTTTGCTTTCTAAAGAAAAAAAGTACTTGAAAGTGAACTAAACATTGGACTACCATTCAGATCATATAAATATTTAAGTAGCATCAAAATTCAGTGATACTGCATTATGCCTCAAAGATCCATCACAGACTGATGAACATGTTAGAAATTTGAATAACATTAAGAGGACCTTTATGCTAATATTATGACCCAAAACATGAAGCTCCTTATGAATGCATGCTGAATCTCAGTTTCTTGCAGATCTTCTGCTGTTTCTCTGTGGGATTCACACAAACTCATATGAGAGTTTATTGGTTCACAGGCAAACAAAACCCTAAAACAAAATCTGTTCAATCAAATCGTCTCTCCTGGAATCACAGCACATCCCAGGTCAGTCTCACCTCTTCCAGCGGCGGAGAGCGAAGAGCAGCAGAGTGAGGAGGTGAGCTGCCAGCAGGACCAAGTGGAAGTAGCGGTTCAAGAAGAGCCACTCTGGCAGGAAGCGCCAGTTCACCGTCCACTTGAACATGAACTGACGGCCCAGATCGAAGGCGCGGCTCAAATAGCCAACGGGATTGTTCAATAGGAAAGGCAAACCCAGGAGAAGCTACAGCAAGCAAAGGAAAATTTAGGATGATTGTTCCCGAAATATATAGACACTAGAAAGTCTGAGTTTCATGTTTTGGATTAAAAGGAGTGCTTACCTGTATGGCTGCACATAGTGAAAGTTTAGGGATCGTTCTGACGAGGCCAAATTCCCACAAAAGGCAAAAAAGTAATCCAGGGGCAAAAAGAAGCACATTCATTTTCACAGACACTGCTAAACTGTCAGAAAGAGGGAAAGATTGAGCTGTAATTTCATCACCTCAAGTCATGAAGGAATGTGATCAATTTGAATACGTTTTTTTAACAGTGAAGTCTTAAAATAAGTAATAGTTCACACACTTGCCTGTACACACCACAGCCCAGAGTCCAGTATCCATCCAGAAAGAGATTAGTGGCTGCAAACAGCAGCATCATGGCCACTGGATCATTAAAGAGACGCAGCACAAAGATGGAATGGATCCGATACGAGGCGCAGCACACAAAGAAGAACACATACGGAGGAACCTAAAAAAAAAAAAAGTCAGAAGATGAAAAAAAAATGCGTACTTGCTCTGCTATTAAACTCCACTTGACAGACTGGAGTTTCAAGATGAAACCAGAGGTTTTGCTAGAAAACCGACAGACCTTCTTGGTGCGGTTGTATATTCTGAAGACAAGCAGCAGCGTGACAAGATAGAACACTGCAAAAATGTACTGGCCCAGGCGGATGTTCACGCCGCGGCTGGTGATGTAGTACAGAGCCGTGAAGATGTAGACAAACCCTGCAGGGTACCTGGAGTAACAGGAGGATCGATTTATCAACACATTCTGAACTGAAAGGATCAGAGAAGGCTACGTTGCAAAAACGTCTTTGTAAAACTCACACCAAAGGGCCGGTGTCTCCTTTAAGCTCGGTGTAGTCGTAGGTACCGTTGATAACTCCCTCCACCTCATCCATGTACGCCTTCCAGTCGATCTCTGTGTCTGCACGTGTCATATTCATTTATTACTAACATAAAACTATTAGAAATACTAAATTCAATTTTATTTTTCACTTTAGGAATGGCAATCTACAGATAACAGTGATGTTGACCTATAAGTTAATTATTCAGTAGCAATAGAGCTTTCTTTTTTTTTTTTTTTCTTTGACATCAGCCATTTTATGCTTTTATGGCTGGAATGGGCTGCACAACAAGTCCAACAGTTGTTGCAATGCACCTGTCACATATCTTTATCGTAAAGGACTACTTTAATGTGAGACATAGCATCCTGCATGGCATTTTTCAAAATGATCAGAAAAAGCGCTATGCAAGTTATTATACAGATATAATAATATCTGCTCTTATCACAGTTAACTTTTATGCTGAAATTAAGCAATACTTTGTCATTTGGGGATGAAAACGTAATTAATTTTGACATTTTAAAATTGTTTTTAAATAAATCAAGGTTTATTTAAAATAAAACTCCCAAAAAAACTAAATTGTTTTCAAAAAAACCTTGCAAATTCAAAGCCTGATTTTACAACTTTTGCACAACCAAAAGCACAGAATATCACACACTGCGAATGTTTCCATTGTATTTCGTGCAAACATTTTATTTTTCCGACTATTTTACTTAGATGATCAGATTGTCACCACAAATACGCATAAGAATCCATGCTATGAATGCAAAATTCAAACAACTTACACACGACCTATACAGCAAAACTAATAAAATACTAAAATTATCATGATTACTTAAAACAAACATTTCCGTTTGACACTAAGACAGATTGAGTGTGTAATCCAGTGGCAGGTGTTAAGAGTTCAGTTAATGCTTTGCTAATGCTAGCCATTTAGCATCCGGACGCCTTCAGGAACACGACATCACACAGGAGCATGCTAACTAGCAGCACGGCAACTTACATGCCACTTTCTGTATGACCCACAAGTTTATTCCAATTTCCAGGATCCACAGCACTGAAACAACCAGTAACGTATGCTCCGTCTTGAACAGGACCAAGTGCTTGTCCTGCCAAAGAGTGTGGAGTTTTCCCCACAGAGGGGACGGAGAGCCCCGGCTTTTTCTCCGCACACCTCCAGCCATCTCGGCACTTAGAGGCGACGTGGAGGAGAGGCCGTGCGCCAACATCTGTCACGTGACGACGCTGTTGTCTACGTGACGTGACCCAGAAGTGTTAGCTTGACAACTTTAATTCATTTCATTTTGTCCTTAAGGTAACAAAGAGTAACTTGTGTGCTAGGTTATTTATAAACATGTGCTTGGATTACCTAAATGTTATGAGTCCTATCGGTGCTTTACGTTACATTAGAGTAATTAATTGCAGAGGTCAATATTAGTTCCTGACAGTGTTAGCATGCTAGCTAACTAGCAAAGCAATGTAGTGGGATTTAAAGTCAATATACTTTGGATGCTAAAGCATGGGGAACAGACAGGCTCTCGAGACAAAACAATTACAAAATATATTGCAAACCGGTTCTCGAGGTTTTAGGCAGACAGTTTTACTGAATCTCAGAACTAACTTCAAGTCTGAAGTACCAATAACAGGTGTGGAGTTCACTGGCAGTTTGTTCTGTAAAATCCCAGCACAGCTTCTATTTTGAAGCACTTCCTGCTCCCTCACTGTGAGGAAGTTCCTAAGGCAATTTAGAAAACGTCTGTGGTATCTTTTTTCCTCTAATGTAAACAAATTACGTTGCTATGTGCTGCATGAGTACTTTTTTTTTATTCTTGCAATGACTGCAATGTCCACTTGCTGCTTTTTTCCATTAACTGCACTGATGTAACATGGATTGAAAACCCCTGATTAACACCGTTATATTCATGCAGTTATGGCAAAAGAAAACTACACTTTTATCTTTTTTGTTTTAGAATTGGGGTGGCAACAGATCCTCACATCACAACCTTGAATAAAACACCACAGTTTCATGGTGTCAATGTATTTAAACAAGCATTGAAAAACAAATGTTAAGAATGCGACTGAAAGTTTCTTTTTGCAAGGGACTTAAATTCAAAACAGCTAAAATGATCTTTTTTGTAATTGGGTGCCGGGGGCGGGGGATCATCTTTTAAATCCCTGGCAATTCCAATTATGGCTAACACCAATTTTTGTTTTTTGTTGGTTTTTTTGTCTGAAAGTTACCAAATATTGGCACAAAGCCACTAAGTTCACAAGAATTGGTTGACTATTGTCAATCATGCGTTTGAGTACGTCAGTCAGCTCTCTCTCATGGCAGAGCAAAAGTCAACGGTGGATAATTTTTGGATAAGATTGGTTTCTTCTGCAAGTATTGGCAGATCTCCAATCTTTGAACAACAATTTGTGCACCCATACGTGTAAGCAAGAGAAAATTATTTGAACTTTCTTTCAACCAGTGGACCAATAGGGCGCAACAACCCGTGGTGAGGGGTAACACCATAGAAACAATATGTTGTCAAATTGTTGCAGCGTTAAAACGGTAGTTTGATTAAAGGAACCAGCCCATTTCTAGGCTCTAAAATAATATAAATCTAACACCAAGTGAACCACAACAGACCCGCAGATTCCATTCTGTTATAATGAATGGAAAAGGTAAATGGGAAAACAAATACAAGTCCAAAAAACACAGATGCAAAAATATGGGTGTCCTTTTCTAAAAATGGCTGTACTATTTGTGAAACATATCAACAATGTCACTGTAAGTCTTGCTACTCGTTCTCACATATTGTTTGTGGTTTCTTTTCTGGTTTCAGGGCTGTGATAGGACGCCCAGAGAATGAATGGGTTTTCTCCGACCTTTACAGAGGCAATGTGCCTTGGTGCCAGCTTGAGCCTCTCTGGCGTCTTTTACTATCTATACAAAAGAAGTAGATTAATAGTTAAGAAACTTGAAGTAAGTATTTTTTATATATATATAAATATACTTACCCTGGAAATGTGTTCATCTAACATCTGATTGCTTTTGTACTTAAAGTGTTTGAACCTTTGAGTTGTTGCTTGCAAGTGATCCAGGTTTTCTGAAGCTGCAGTGTATATTGTCAGCTGCTCATTACACGCAAGACTGACACATTTGAAATAAAATATAATCTTCATGATGAAGTATGTTAACCATAACAGTCGGTAATACTACAATAACTATTGAGGAAAAAAAAGATAAAGGTTAAAAAAAAGATACTTTTCTATACTTTTGTGGAAATTCACTGAAACTACAACCTTTGTTGGAAAGTTACACCAGTTAGTAGTGTAACTGTACTACATGCAGACCTGTGAATGTACCATGTAGAGCATATTTTTACCGATTTATCTTCTTTCCAGAATGCTCCACACATTAGTATAGATGGAAACCTCGAAGAACTTTTGAAAGTCACTCCTGGAGCCTGCCTACAGTATGCCGTGGTGGAAGGTAATCAGAACGTCACTGTTTTGATACAGACGTGAACTGAATGCCTTGAACAGTGAAAGACATTCAAGGTTCATATTTCCTTCTCCTGGATGCATGTGTCCACATGTAGGTACAGTAAAGCCAGTGGATGAGCCTCTAACAAGCTGTTTCAGCAAAGACATTTCTGGTGTGTTGCAAAGATTTACAATTGTAGAACACAGGCTGATATGGAGCAGCATTTCCCGCACATGGTGAGAGTGATATAAACACATATGAAATGTTTGGTATTATATCAGGTTTCAAACTATTGTTTCATATGTTTTGAGATAGCATGTTTGCCATTTAAATGCCTTACAGATGTTCCTCCTATTGGATTCTGGATACTTTCTCTGTGCATTATATAATAGGGCAGCTTGATAATGGGGAAAAAAAATATCACAATAATCTAGAATTATTCTGTAATGAGCTTGTAAAAAGTATTGCACTTACTGAGCAGAGCTTTAACTTTTTCTTGAATCCCATTCCAAGTAGTATTCCTATCCTACATTTTAACAAAGTAATTTAGCATTCCATGATGAATAAAGCAATAAGATTGTAAATGAATTGCAAAAAATAAACAAGTAGTACACAAAAAAATAATACTACTATTAAGCCCTCCTATATAGGACCAGAATATTTCACCCAAACAAATTAGCTCACTTTCAAAAGATCCTATGATTTTATTCAAATGTTGTTAGAAATATATTAAATACAACTTAACAACCGGTTATCCACACACATTCATGCTTTCCAGCTACAAAATGGCGCCATCTACAGAAAGATATTATTTACTAACCAATACTGCCAAAGACTGTTTTTGTGATCGTTTTGAGCAAAATTAAAACTGAATGAAACTGAATTATCTCTATATAAATTACAGTTGAAGTATATTTCCTAATTAGGTGACCTTTGATGGCATTTGATTTTACCAATGTACACCAAGATGTTTTTTTTTTTATTGACAACTGTATACTAATTTTTCCACTTTGTTTAAGAATGACCTTACATTTGTAAACTCAATAATACCTAAAGTGCATGATATCATCGCACATAGTTTAAAACTTTACATTTTATTTTTGCTAAGCAGAACCACTTTCCCTTTCTTTGGCTCTGCTTTCTACAGGAGGGACTCAGAACGCATCTTACACCAAAGAGTGAATATGGTGCCCTTTGTTTTGCTTGGATTAGACGAGGCTGCGGTCAAAGTTCAGTCTCCTCTACAAGCAGCTGGAAGGTACACAGAGGTCATCAATGAGAAATTTCACCAGCCCACTCTAGGTTTTGGAGAGCTTGTAGGATTTTTCCTCAGTGGAGAAAAGTCTAAAGGAGTCCTGGAGATTGAAGAAATGCTTAAGGTCAGTTTGTAGATGAATCTAAAGTCTTACTTTAGATGTTTCATAGTTTTGATGCTTCTTACAAAGGCAGATATTTCTGATGATAATCAAACTCTCTTAAAGGTGGGCACAACGCTTATCGGCATCGGCGAGTTGACCCTAGACACAGACGGCACTGTGACTCTTCGGCCCCCCTCTGATAATTCTCCATATTTTTTGAGCTTGACAGACTTTGAAAACCTGCAAAATGAAATTCACAACATAGCTGGTTTTTGGAAGGTGCTAGCTGTCGTCTCGGCCTTGGCCGGGACAGCAGTGCTCTTCTGGGCCGGCCTGCGATTCTACCGCATCCTTAAGGATCGCTGGGAGCAGGAGGCAATAAACAGGGAGTTTGTCCGTATGCAAGCCGAAGCCGCAAGACTGCATGCCGAAAGAGCAAATGTAGAAGGTTTTGAAGAGGGAGATAACAATCAAATGGGGAATGTCTGTGTGATCTGTCTCAGTCAACCAAGGGACTGCATCCTGTTGAACTGTGCACACGTGTGCTGCTGCTTCACCTGCTTCCGGGCCCTCCCACAAAGAACGTGCCCCATCTGTCGGCAGAACATTGCCCGGGTTCTGCCGTTCTATCTGCCATAAGGCGCCTGTATGACCATTTACCTTCGGTGCACTGAGGCTCTACAATAAATCTGAAATAAAAAGACTTCGGGAACGGTTTTGCACTAAACGAGGTATGATGTTAAACTGTGAGAAGGGGGGAAAAAAAAGTGTGTAATATATGCATTTTCTTGTAATACAGAGTTTTATTTTTGGTAAATGTGCCTTATGAGGAAAAAAGAAAAAACAAGGCTGCTGCTGTATCAGTGATAGAATTGTATTGTGTATGTTTGCTCAAAAAAGTTTGTTTTTAGTCTTATTAAAGAGAAAAAGGCTTTAGTGTTGTAGTTTTAGGTCATGCACAGCTAAAGGAATGTTTTACATACTTGTTACATCAAATTTAGTAAAGCATCACTGGCAAGTATTTGTAAGAGGGCAACATGATGTCATAATTAACACTTGGGAAAGATGTGACTAATTTACTAAACTTGTTATATCAAAGCGAATAAAGTATTTAAGCAATCTGAGGGTTTGAAAATGATTCTTAGAACCTAATTATTGGTTGGTGTTTGCAAAGCAGCCAATCCTGGAGTGGCATTTATTTTAATGCTGATCGTATCCCTAAGAGAAGAGAAATGGAAGACGATGGATGTTCTGTGGTATACACTATGGTTGGAAATTTATTGGTATACTTGATGTTTGAACTTTTAAAACAGAGAAGGGTTTCAATATTTCACTTATTTGAGGGAGGCCCACTGTACTGTATTTAAATATTTCATCCCATTAAAAACAGTGATATCACTTGGACATAAAGGAGTAGCCTAATGCAAAAACACCAACCAACCAATTAGACTCATTTCCAGCTATCACACCAGAGCAGACCTAGTTTTGGCTCTTCGAAATGCCTTAAATCTAATTTGCATTGGTTTAAGAAGATATTAGAACGCTGCTTTGAGATTTTAATCCACATTGACAACATCGCTTTACAGCTGCTGGCGAAGTTGTGGCTTCAAAACCAATGATGCAAACCTCTTGTTGCACCACATCCTAAAGTTAATCTACCAGACCAACTGTGCAGACCACTGGAGTTTAGTGAACTAATTTTCATATAAAAATAACAGCTTGACATAATTCACTGGAAGGGCATTTAAACTACGTACTCTTAGCTGTTGGATAACATTTTTAATTTTTTCATTATGTAGTCCCCCAACTGTATTCCACCCTGGGCAGAAAGCCACATTGTACATATGAAAAGTCACACCACTGCTTGCATTAACCGACAACATGAAATAACCTAGACATTTATTCAAGTAGATGATAGATGATAAGACATAGATATACCTGGAGTCTGGCCCATTATGCTTTTAAGTAAAAGTTTTTGCATAAATTAGCAAAAGCAGTAGATTTGGAAAGACAGATGGTGTAAATATTATCTGCATTTATTTAATGCTTGCCGACATTATTTCAACAGCAAGTTCATTGCGAAAGCAGATGGGAAGACGCGTTCAAGTTTGTATTTAGAAGCACACACAAAAACGTAAATTGAAAGGAAAAGACAGAATTGAGCAGGCAAAGAGTGAAGTACCAAGACAGAGTGAGAAACAAAGACGTGGAAGACTCAGGGTCCCACAAATCCTCCTGAGTTAAGATAAAGGGCCACTCTGTTGTGTGTGCAGTTACAGAAGTCGCAAGGCATGAAAAAGAAGAAAATAATATTCTCTTAGTGATTATTCTTCATTCTTATGAGGTTTTCAGCTGAAACTGATTCTTTAGAGTGCTTTTAAAGAGATAAGTACTCGTGCTTTTGGGGGGGGGGATGATGCTTTGTACCTGCATTAAATGAATTACATTTTAATGCAAGCAGATTATTTTCCTGATTTACTTTTTCTACCACTAGGTGTCCATCTTTGTTCACTTTAAGTGGGTGGAACAGTCGCGTAATGACTGGCAGAAAGGGAAGACCCTGACTCAAGTGGATGTTCCCACATCACATGCAATTATCACACACAGTAAGACCCTTAATCTGCCCTGATAGCTGTCAAATTACATAGATAACATGATTATTCCCTAATTGGTCCTGCTTAATAGCAGTAAATGGGATGTAGAGGTTTATTTAACATATATTACACTGTATGTTTCTTTTAAATTGTCCCTTTTTGTGCATTTTTGTGTCGGATTAAAAGAAAAAGTTCGTGTTTTGAAATATTTTACATCCGAACAGAAAGCATCAGCCAAAGCCACAGCAGATGGAGGCTAATTCTGTGTGTAGCAGCACAATAGCTCTTTAAATAGAAATGGCGCGCGTCCGTCTCTGATGAGAGAAGTTCTGATAAATCTTTGAAAATCCTGACACTTTCTGACTTCGTGTGCCTTTGCTGCACATCGTTCGGGCCAGCACGGGGAGCTGTTTCCCTTTTGCTTTGACGCCGCTCGCCAGGTTTTTCACAGCCACCCCTGCAGAGATGCATTATCTCAGGAGACAGAGCCATCACAGCACGCCTCGGCCCCTGATGCCAATTACCGCTGTCACCCCATCTGCTTTGGGCATGCAGTGAAATGTGGGATAGGTTGACCTACTTTCTGACAGCAGTGTGACTGCAGCTCTTCTCTTCTCAGCAACAGACGGCGAGCGCTTTCCCTGGGGAGAGCAAGACAGGGAGCGAAGATCAAGAGAAATATAATTTAGTTAGAAAAATAAGGATTCTTTTTTTGTGTGTGTGTGTCTGTATTCTTAATTCAAGTAGACAAAAATAATTACATTCTTAGTTTTTACATAATGAGATTACATTGTTTCCCTGGAGGTGTTGTTGCAGCTTTTGTTCATGTCGTTCTGGTGGTGTGACTTGTGTCCCTAAATTCCTCTGGCCTTCCAGAACAATAAATAAATAACAGCGAGACGCTCTGCAATTAATCAAAGGAATGTAAAAAAATACATAAATAAATAAAAATAAATTTAAGTTATGTAGGTAGGTAGCTAACTATATTCTGTTAGCTTCTTTCAATGCGTCGTCCAGCTGTAAATTTTGCATTTTTTCATAGATGTTTTATGTTCAAATTTATGATGCGAAATAAACTTGTATATTGCGTTATTGTGGATATTTGTCTGAAGCTTTTTAGACTTGGAAAACACTTTTATTGAGCCTCACAGCTAAGATATATATATATAATAACCCAAGTAATTTGCATAAATGTAGATGGAATAAGATCTAGTCATTCTATGTATTATTCATGTCTGGGCTTTTTTGCACAGAGAACACTGAAGTGACTGTTCAGTCTATAGTAAGCAGAAGAGTGACAATGGCACATTCAGTAGCCTAAGAAGACTGAATCCCAAAAAATCAAGGCTCTTTCCTCTCTTCTTTAACATCAAGGAAATAATGCATGTTAAATTGCATCTGGAAAAAGTTGTTGTTGGTCACTACTGCTTAATTTTGATGTAATTTACTGACATTCCTTATTTACAGAACTAATCTGGCCCAATAACAACATTTCCCCAACTGTGTTTTGAATAAGAAAGAAATATTTCCTTCATGCTCTTTCAAATTTGGATGTAATCTGACACGTTTTTTAAAATCATATATTATAATTTTTGCAAATTTTTGCTAAATGACATGAATTGAAGGTGAAAACCTTTTTTAACCTGAGTTAACCTCCGGTTAAAAAAAAAACTAAGGTTAATCTCACCAAATTTGTTCTGGGGACTCATACGTGATAGGACTGAATTACATAAGTAAGATGTACCTCTTTTCTTTTTTTTTTTTTCCATCCCTTGCGAGTGTTTGTGCTCTTATGCACATTCATTTGCTTCAGATTTGGAAATCAAAGCTGTGCTCGAGTAAGTGAGCTGTTTTGTTTTGTGGGAGACAGAGCGCATTAGAGTGTGCAGGTCTGCTGTCCAGAGATAGATGGTGCTTGTTCCCCCTTGCTGATCAGCTCCTCCTCACCCACGACGAAAAGGCTGTGCAACCATATGAACAGCCAACCTCGTCCCTGCATGCCTCTATCGCTCGTCCTCCATACTTCAGCTTCCATCAGCAAGCAGAAACAGGAAAAACTCTTGTTTTATGCAAAGCACAACCAACCTTTGAGAAACGAAATCATATGTTTTTAACCTGTCATTCATTGACAGGGGTGTCAAACTCCAGTCCTCAAGGGCCTCTGTCCTGCAACTTTTAGAAGTGCCTCTGCTGCACCACACCTGAAAAGAATAATTGCACATAAAACAACTAGTACATTAGACAAAAAGGATTTTCTGCAAGAGTCAGAGCAGAAAAACAGTCTTGCCGAACTAAAGCTCACCAAAGGGAACTTAGAAAAAGACCAGAACATCTGAAATCATGTTCTGTGGGCAGAAGAAATATTAGTGATAAACCAAAAATGAAGAATTGGAAAGTTCTGGAATAGCCTAGTCAAAGGCCAGTTCTTGATCTCATTTAGATCCTGGCAGTAAATTGACATGAGCTGAACATGCAAGGCACCGCTAAAACATCTTGGAGTTGAAAGTGAGGAGTGGGTGAGGCAGACCTTCCTCAGAAAGATGTCGGATATATTTTGCATATGGCTGCAAAAACTGAGACAACTTATATCCGGAATATACTAAGATGTCTAATGCATGTAAAAACTAACATCAACTATGGATAAGAGTATGCAGAAAAGCAACAGCTTTCACAAGTAACAGAAAAAAAAATAACCCAGTGCTATCATGATGCAGCACTCATTAAGAATGTATTCAAAGCTAAGGCCCCTTACAGCAAATCACCAATTCTCACATTGCTCCTGCAGCAGCATGCAGCGCTAAGTCCCACAAATGCAAACCCTTGAGCACAGATTCAGCTTCCTTGTAGACGTGGCGTGGACGAGGTGGCGCATGCGGCATGGCTTCAGTGTAGTGCACTCTTGCCGTCAGTATTTCTAATTCAGCTGTGCACTCGCTGATCCAAGTGCAGGAGCTGCGCCAACGTTCCCACAATCACCCGGAGGATGTTTTTGCCAAAAAGCCAACAGCAATAATCTCCACTACAAGAAGGGAAAGTGCGCAGCGCACTGTCAACGTGGTCAGTGACTGCATAGGCTGTGTGTGTCTTCTCTTTATGCATAGGCATTTTCAATTTTCCTATAATATAAAAGCTGCTTTTAACTTCCTTCCTTTAAACAAACACACACAGACAGTCATACATCCCTCCCCCATTAATGATTACAGTCATTTCCCTGAAAGTGATTCTAAATCTAAGTATAATCACCACTTTCCAAAGAGGTCTTGCTATATGTGCCTCATACACACACACACACACACACACACACACACACACACACACACACACAGTGAGAAATTGATTCTGGCTCTTAACTCTGTGCTTGTTATTGGTGTTTTTCCTCAGCTATAGTGTTCCTCCAGGAGGAACACAATGTGTTTACACAGAGAGAGAAGAAGATACAGTGTGTGTGTGTGTGTGTGTGTGTGTG
Source organism: Poecilia latipinna (assembly GCF_001443285.1). Lineage (NCBI taxonomy): Eukaryota > Metazoa > Chordata > Actinopteri > Cyprinodontiformes > Poeciliidae > Poecilia > Poecilia latipinna. Next base: position 221,031 of record NW_015113213.1, read on the forward strand.
TGCGTGCGTGCGTGCGTGCGTGCGTGAGTGCATGCGTGCGTGCGTGCGTGTGTGTGTATGTATGATACATTGTACGGATCATTTTCCTTACAGATTCTCCTTATATGGCTGCGATAGACTGGCGACCTGTCCAGGGTGTACCCCACCTCTCGCCCATTGACCGCTGGAGATAGGCAGCAGCACTTCTGGTGACCCTACAAGGGATAAGCATGTAAGATAATGGATGGACGGACAAATGGAGGGATTTTCTTTATGGGTCCCAACACTCGGGCTCTGTAAGATAAGGTCCTGTTTTTGGGTTAGAGATTCGGTTGAGGATTAAGGTGTGAATTGATCTTAGATTAATGTACTGGTAGTTGTCCAGTTTAGGGTAAGGGTCTGGATTAGGCAGTAGAAGTACATGAAAATTGAACGAAGGTAAATGCAAAGTCCCTGTGAAGATAGAAAGATGTGTATATATGTATGTAGGTGTGGATGTACTAGTATATACTATCCTACGGTCCTCATATTTTTTGCAGTCCTACTGCACTACTATTCAGATTTAGAGGAACGATGTGAATTGAGTTTTAGAGAGGGGTGGGGTTAGGTATAGGTTAGTGAGGTTAGGGTTAGGGAAAATGTCTTGGTTAGGCATAAATCCAGTTCCTAAAATGAATGGATGTTAATACAAAGTCCTCATTTTGTACTGAAGTACAATGGTGTGTGTTTTAGTGCTTGGTCTGCTCCTGGAGAGATACAGGGAGGGGGCATGGGGGTAAGTGACTCAGCACAATGATTCATTTGTAATTGGGAGCAGTGCTTTGAGAGCATACACACACACACACACACACACACACGTACATAGATGCACATTCGTACACACACTGTCTTCTTCAGGGTGGCTGACCTTGTCAGAGATGATGGGGCCCGCTGAGCGAGGCGGATCATTAGCAACTGCTACCTGCTATTACAGCGGAGAAGGAGAAACACAGAGAATGGGACAAAAGACGAGACGCATTGGCTGTGCTCCGATGTGAGTGCAAGTCAGGATAGACGCATATGAAGCGACATCTGATAGCATCTCAGGCAGCAGGTCAAATATTACCTGAAATCTGTCACAAAGGAGGAAAATGATGGCAGGGGGCAGCTTCTAAATCAAGAGCAGCTTTTGTGACTCAGCACTGGAGAAGTACATTAATATGCAGAGGAACAGTTGTAATATATCATCATATTGTAATAAAACATTGAATATCCATCCGTTTTCAGTGTCGGTGCCTATCTCCAATAAGCTGAATCAGCTGGCATAACTTTTATATAGCTAGTAACTGTAAATTTAACCTATTTGACAATATTTTATATTTTGTTGTGGGGAAAACAACTTTTGAAGGCAGGATTTTGTTTCAGAGATGTTTTTTTTTTTTTTTTTTTTGCCAAATTTAACAGGAAAAAAGAAAAATCAAAAAATTTTTTTTAAAGGGAGGTTTTTTTTTG